>NC_143037.1:74990000-75252500 GCF_057628025.1 Oncorhynchus mykiss
CGCAGAGAGCATCATGAAGAACAAGGAACACACCAGGCAGGTCCGAGATACTGTTGTGAAAGTTTAAAAGTTTAAAGCCGGATTTGGATACAAAAATATTTCCCAAGCTTTAAACATCCCAAGGAGCACTGTGCAAGTGATAATATTGAAATGGAAGGAGTATCAGACCACTGCAAATCTACCAAGACCTGGCCGTCCCTCTAAACTTTCAGCTCATACAAGGAGAAGACTGATCAGAGATGCAGCCAAGAGGCCCATGATCACTCTGGATGAACTGCAGAGATCTACAGCTGAGGTGGGAGACTCTGTCCATAGGACAACAATCAGTCGTATATTGCACAAATCTGGCCTTTATGGAAGAGTGGCAAGAAGAAAGCCATTTCTTAAAGATATCCATAAAAAGTGTCGTTTAAAGTTTGCCACAAGCCACCTGTGAGACACACCAAACATGTGGAAGAAGGTGCTCTGGTCAGATGAAACCAAAATTGAACTTTTTGGCAACAATGCAAAACGTTATGTTTGGCGTAAAAGCAACACAGCTGAACACACCATCCCCACTGTCAAACATGGTGGTGGCAGCATCATGGTTTGGGCCTGCTTTTCTTCAGCAGGGACAGGGAAGATGGTTAAAATTGATGGGAAGATGGATGGAGCCAAATACAGGACCATTCTGGAAGAAAACCTGATGGAGTCTGCAAAAGACCTGAGACTGGGACGGAGATTTGTCTTCCAACAAGATAATGATCCAAAACATAAAGCAAAATCTACAATGGAATGGTTCAAAAATAAACATATCCAGGTGTTAGAATGGCCAAGTCAAAGTCCAGAACTGAATCCAATCGAGAATCTGTGGAAAGAACTGAAAACTGCTGTTCACAAATGCTCTCCATCCAACCTCACTGAGCTCGAGCTGTTTTGCAAGGAGGAATGGGAAAAAATTCAGTCTCTCGATGTGCAAAACTGATAGAGACATACCCCAAGCGACTTACAGCTGTAATCGCAGCAAAAGGTGGCGCTACAAAGTATTAACTTAAGGGGGCTGAATAATTTTGCACGGCCAATTTTTCAGTTTTTGATTTGTTAAAAAAGTGTGAAATATCCAAAAAATGTCGTTCCACTTCATGATTGTGTCCCACTTGTTGTTGATTCTTCACAAAAAAATACAGTTTTATATCTTTATGTTTGAAGCCTGAAATGTGGCAAAAGGTCGCAAAGTTCAAGGGGGCCGAATACTTTCGCAAGGCACTGTACATACAATATACAGGGTAACACACATCTAGATGTTTTTTTTCTATGCATCGTCAAGTGTCGGGTAAGGTTAGGGGGGGAAGGGTGTATCACTTTGTTAGCAATCTCCAATATTAACGAAGTCTTCTTGCCTGAGTTAAAATACCTAATTAAAAACTGTAGGCCATACTATTTAGCGTACATCATTTTTTAATTGCCTATTTACCACCACAAACCGATGCTGGCACTAAAGAGTGCACTCAACCAACTCTATAAGGCCATAAGCAAACAATAAAATACTCATCCAGAAGGGGAACTCCTAGTGGCTGGGGACTTTAATGCAGGTAAACTTAAATTAGTTTTACCAAATTTTTACCAGCACTGTGCCAGAGGAAAGAAAACTCTAGACCACCTTTACTCCACACACAGAGATGCAAAGCTATCCAACCATCCTCAATTTGGCAAATCTGACCATAATTCTATCCTCCTGATTCCTGCTTACAAGCAAAAAGTAAAACAGGAGGTACCAGTGACTCGCTCACCACGGAAGTGGTCAGATGAGGCGGATGCTAAGCTACAGGACTGTTTTGCTAGCACAGACTGGAACATGTTCTGGTATTCATCCTATGGCATTGAGGAGTTTACCACATCAGTCCCCGGCTTCATCAATAAGTACACCGATGACGTCGTCCCCACAGTGACCGTACGTACATATCCCAACCAGAAGCCATGTATTACAGGCAACATCCTGACTGAGCTAAAGGCTAGAGCTGTTGCTTTCAAGGAGAGGGACACTAATATAAGAAATCACACTACAACCTCCGAAGAATCACCATACAGGCAAAGTGTCAATACAGGACTAAGATCAAATTATAGTACGCATCTGACAAGCTCTGACGCTCGTCAGATGTGGCAGGGCTTGCAAACTATAACGGATTACAAAGGGAAACCCAGCCAAGAGATGCCCCAGTGACATTAGCCTACCAGACGAACTAAATGCCTTCTATGTTCGCTTCAAGGCAAGCAACACTGAACCATGCACGAGAACACCAGCTATTCTGGATGACTGTGTGAACACGCTCTCCATAGCCGATATGAGTTACACCTTTAAACAGCTTAACATCCACAAGGCCGCAGGGCCAGACAGATTACCAGGACGCATACTCAAAGCACCAGCTGGCCAGTGTCTTTTCATTTGTATCTATTATGTATCCCCATAAGTATACCTTAAATCTGATTTTCCTGCATTCATTAATTATTTGATTTGAAATAGAGTTCCATGTAGTCATGGCTCTATGTGCGCCTCCCATAGTCTGTTTTGGACTTTGGGATTGTGAAGAGGCCTCTGTCATGTGGGATAGGTGTCTGACCTGTGTGCTAATAGTTTAAAACAGACAACTCAGTGCATTCAACATGTCAATACTTTTCACAAATATAAGTGATGATGTCAATTTCTCCTCTACTTCGAGCAAGGAGAGATGCATATTATGTTAGCTCTCCATGTACATTTAAGGGCCAGCCGTGCTGCCCTGTTCTGGGCCAATTGCAATTTTCTTAAGTCACTCTTTGTGGCACCTGACCAAACGACTGAGCAATAGTCCAGGTGCTACCAACCTAGGAGGACCTGCTTTGTTGATAGTGTCGTTAAGAAAGAGCAGCGCTTTATTATGGACAGAACTCTCCCCATCTTAGCTACTGTTGTATCAATATATTTTTACCACGACAGTTTACAATCCAGGGTTACTCCAAGCAGTTTAGTCTCCTCAACTTGCAAAATGTTCACATTATTCATTACAAGATTTAGTTGAGGTTTAGGGTTAAGTGAATGATTTGTCCCAAATACAATGCTTTCATTTTTTGAAATATTTAGGACTAACTTGGTATTTTCCACCAATTCTGAAACTGATTGCAACTTTTTGTTAAATGTTGCAGTGATTTCACTTGCTGTGGTAGCTGATGTGTATGGTGTTGACTCATCTGCATTCATAGACACATACTGTAGACTTTACTCAGAGCCAGTGGCAGCTCATTAGTAAAGATTGAAAAAGTAAGAGGCTTAGACATCTGCCCTGGGGAATGCCTGACTCTTGAAAAATTAAAGGAGAACCGCACACTCCAGGAGCTCAGATGCAATAATTTAATAACCAACGTTTCGATAGACAAACTGTCATCATCAATGTAATTATTAAATTATTGTGATGTGTGATATCAAAATGACACCAAACAAAACACTAAACACTTCAAAAACAAACCGTGAAGCTCAAAAGCGAAGTGCTCTAAACAGAGTCAACCTCCCACAAACACAGGTGGGGAAAAAAGGGTACCTAAGTATGGTTCCCAACCAGAGACAACGATAGACAGCTGTCCCTGATTGAGAACCATACCGGGCCAAAACACAAAGAAATAGAAAACATAGAACACAAAACATAGAATGCCCACTCCAACTCACGCCCTGACCAAACCAAAATAGAGAAATAAAAAGGATCTCTAGAGAAACATCTGAAAAGGAAACATAACCAATACTACCTGATAACAGAAGAAGAAGTTCTATAAAGGGTAAGTAATCAGGAAGTAATGAAGTCAAGGTGTGACTGATAATGAGACGCAGGTGTGCGTAAAGATGGGTTGCCAGGATCGGTGGTTAGTAGGCCGGGCGACGTCGAGCACCGGAGAGGGGGAGCGGGAGTCTACGTGACACACACAGACATTCCTGTCTCTTCGGGAATATGTTGCATTGCTACCACAGTGTCATCAAATGTATTATCTAAATGAGTTTCAGAGATAGTCAGAATATGAATGTTACACATTGCAAAAAAGCAAGTGAAATAGGTCATTAACTAAAGTGAAATAAACAAAAAATGTACAGTAATCATAACACTCACAAAAGTTCCAAAATAATAAAGACATTACAAATGTTGAATGTCTATATAAAGTGTTGTAATGATGCGCATATAGTTAAAGTACCAAAGGGAAAATAACGAAACATAAATATGCGTTGTATTTACAATGGTGTTTGTTCTTCACTGGTTTCCTTGTTCTTGTGGCAACAAGTCACAAATCTTGTTGCTGTGATGGCACACTGTGGTATTTCACCCAGTAGATATGGGAGTTCATCATAATTGGGTGTGTATTCAAACTCTTTGTGGGTCTGTGTAATCTGAGGGAAATATGTGTCTCTAATATGGTCATACATTTGGCAGGAGGTTAGGAAGTGCAGCTCAGTTTCCACCTCATTTTGTGGGCAGTGAGCACATAGCCTGTCTTCTCTTGAGAGCCAGGTCTGCCTACGGCGGCCTTTCTCAGTAGCAAGGCTATGCTCACTGAGTCTGTACATAGTCAATGCTTTCCTTAAGTTTGGGTCAGTCACAGTGGTCAGATATTCTGCCACTGTGTACTCTCTGTTTAGAGCCAAATAGCATTCTAGTTTGCTCTGTTTTTTGTCTGTCTCTGTCTCTCTTTCCTTCTCTCTTTCCATCTCTCTCTCCCACTCTCTTCCTCTCTCCCTCTCTCCTGCTCTCGCTCTCTCTCTTTCTGTCTCTCTCTCTCTTTCCTTCTCTCTTTCCATCTCTCTCTCCCGCTCTCTTCCTCTCTCCCTCTCTCCTGCTCTCGCTCTCTCTCTTTCTGTCTCTCTCTCTCTTTCCGTCTCTCTTTCCGTCTCTCTCTTTCCGTCTCTCTCTTTCCGTCTCTCTCTCTCTCTTTCTGTCTCTCTCTCTCTTTCTGTCTCTCTCTCTCTTTCCGTCTCTCTTTCTGTCTCTCTCTCTCTTTCTGTCTCTCTTGCTCTCTCTTTCCATCTCTCTCTCTCTCTCTCTTTCCATCTCTCTCGCTCTCTCTCTCTCTTTCTGTCTCTCTCTCTCTCTTTCCATCTCTCTTTCTGACTCTCTCTCTCTTTCTGTCTCTCTTGCTCTCTCTTTCTGTCTCTCTCTCTCTCTCTTTCTGTCTCTCTTGCTCTCTCTTTCCGTCTTTCTCTCTCTCTCTTTCTGTTTCTCTCTCTTTCTGTCTCTCTCTCTCTCTTTCTGTCTCTCTTGCTCTCTCTTTCCGTCTCTCTCTCTCTCTTTCTGTCTCTTGCTCTCTCTTTCTGTCTCTCTCTCTCTCTCTTTCTGTCTCTCTTGCTTTCTCTTTCTGTCTCTCTCTCTCTCTCTTTCTGTCTCTCTTGCTCTCTCTTTCCGTCTCTCTTTTTCTTTCCGTCTCTCTCTCTCTCTCTCTCTCTCTCTCTCTCTCTCCTCTCTCGCTCTCTCTCTTTCCGTCTCTCTCTCTCTTTCCATCTCTCTATCTCTCTCTCTCTCTTTCTGTCTCTCTTTCTTTCTCTTTCTGTCTCTCTCTTTCTGTCTCTTTCCGTCTCTCTCTCTCACTCTCTCTGTCTCTCTGTCTCTCTCTCTCTCTCTCTCTCTCTCTCTCTCTCTCTCTCTCTCTCTCTCTCTCTCTCTCTCTCTCTCTCTTTCAGTTAGCCAGTCTCTCTCAGTTAGCCTCTCTCTCTCTCAGTTAGCCATTCCATTCATCTCTGCCTTTAAAGGGTATTGGTCTCAGCCTGATATAAGGGTCACAGCTATAAGGGTCACAGATAAATAGGAAGAGGTTGAAAGGCCTCAGGAAAAGCAAAGGGGGTGTGCAGAGACCCCCGGCTGGATTCTCTCCATTCTGAAGTAAACAAACAAACCAGAAACAACCTGTGCCCTTTAGTCTTTATTCATCACTTGTTGGTATTTTAATCAGACAGGAACACAACCAGTGTTTCTCAAAACATGATAGCGAGGGGCCTCTTCCCACCACATGGCAAGGTAACCTAGGGGTGTTCCACATGGCTCCCTACTCCCTATCTAGTGCACTACTTTTGACCAGAGCAATATGGTTCATGCTAAATAGCTGTACACAAGAAGCGCTAGGCTACTGGCTCATCTGTTCTCTTCTTATGTCTGGCATCAATGGATAGGACAGGGGGTCTGTCAATGAGAACAGTGTATTTTAAAACCCTACCTACCAAATTCACAGTATAGTACTGAAGTCACGCGTAAATATCGATATTAAGACACCTTGATGGAAATACAATTCTCTATCAGAAACCATGGTGGTGACTATGAACAAGACGAGACACGATTTCAAAGGCAATAAGCCCCCCCCCCCCACCCACTAAAGTGCTGTGTAAACCAGATAGCATAGCTTCCCTGATGTATTGTACGGAGAAAATACACTTCAATGTTTGGGAGAAGAGGTTCTGGTTGGTCTGAGACAGGGATGGGCAACTTTGATGGGAGTGGGGGGGGGCACAAAAAAACTGAACTCATCAGGAGGGGCTGCAGTTGCACCACTGCCAAACCCCCCACCCGAATACATTTTGTGCAATTCTAACATGTTAGAATGGGGTGGGGTGTATGGATGTTGTTGCTGTTTTAAAGCAGGTATGCTGAAATTCTACACATTTTGCCTTGGGGGGGGGGGGGGGGGGGGGGGATACTAGCAGTTATTACAAGTTTAGATCGTTGGCTGCTAGGCTAATTTACCAATCTAAAATATTTTAGCTAACATGGGCTAGCTGGGTGACTGACATAACAAGAGAAAAACTGCTGATACAAATTTCTAAATAGCAACTTGTGTGCGTTTTACTATTCTAACTCTTAACAGTCAATTGAGACCCCTCCTGATACCAGTAAATACCACCATTTGCCCTTTCCTGGTCTGAGAGGAAGGCCAGTCAGAGTCCAGACTGTGAGGAGTTATACTGTAGGACCTGATACACCAGAGAGACATGAAAAGTGCTTTTCATAGAAAGAACTAAGAACCATTTGTGACATCACATCTTAAGCTTTATATCATAAACTTAGCCTGAGTTAATCACTGAACCAAACGCATTTGACTTTCCAATGCCTTACAAAACTCAGAATTATCCCAAACCCCAGAATTTATTAAGCTCGAATCACGACCGGTTACTGATTCATGGCAGTCCAATCAGTAGTAACAACAGGTTCCAAATTAAACATTCCCACGGTTTTTCAGACCAGAATATTAAGGGACGTCAAGCTAGGTTTCTGCTCAAACAAAACATACATAAAGAATGCCCCCAATGTCACTAGCTAGGTTTTCAACCAATTGGCCGACAGATTTTCATGCGAATGTTCTAGAATCCGCATAATGAAAACATGCACGTTTGCCCACCAGAGATGTGTTTCCACCATTTTGTTTTTTTTGCTGATTAATGATCAGCGCGTGATGACGTAGTCCACACAACATGTACTTCTCAATATGTTTCCATCTCATTTTCAACTAGTTAAGTCACAAAAACTGTTAAATAGCAAATGTTTCTACTACTCTGGTCTTGGTGCTTAAGCTCTAGACAACAGCTCTCAGATACTGTACGGGTAGGCTAGTCTACATGATGAGATTATTATGGATAAGAGTGAAAATATTTTTGAGGTCAGTCAATCATTGATTATTCAAGCGTAGATCATCATGTCACTAGAATAAGACCCTTCTATATTTATTAGAAAAGAGCATCAAGATCACTGCACTTTCAGCCCCCTGTGAAGTTTTGTCTGTAGACTAATGAACTGGTTTCCTGAGTTGTAGTGGTAGGACCACACACCATATCCTCACCGCTCACAAGTTTAGTTCAATATTATGGTTATTATATCAATATTTGCGCATAAAGACATTTCTACTGCCATTTCTCACATAGTGAATTTTACCGACACAAAAAAAAGATCCCACCATTAACAAATTAACAAATTATCTGTCGGCGTTTATACAATTGTAGTGAAACTGTGTGTTTCCATCACAGCTGTCATACATTTTTACGATTGGTCAACAGTCCAGTTCAGACATGGTGTCTTGTATTTTGGCCCATTTTGGTATTTTGGCCCACTCCTCCATACAGACCTTCTCCAGATCCTTCAGGTTTCGGGGCTGTCGCTGGGCAATACGGACTTTCAGCTCAAATGATCAAATACTTATGTCATGCAATAAAATGCAAATGAATTACTTAAAAATCATACAATGTGATTTTCTCTATTTTTGTTTTAGATTCCGTCTCTCACAGTTGAAGTGTACCTATGATAAAAATGACAGACCTCTACATGCTTTGTAAGTTGGAAAATCGGCAAAATCGGCAGTGTATCAAATACTTGTTCTCCCCACTGTAAATGTGTTGATACCTAGCTAGCTAAATGTGTTGATACCTAGCTAGCTAAATGTGTTGATACCTAGCTAGCTAAATGTGTTGATACCTAGCTAGCTAAATGTGTTGATACCTAGCTAGCTAAATGTGTTGATACCTAGCTAGCTAAATGTGTTTATACCTAGATAGCTAAATGTGTTGATACCTTGCTAGCTAAGTGGCGACAGAACAGACTTTATGCTACAGTACACTGGTAAAGAAAGAAGAGGCCATGGTTCTGTCCCAAATTGCTCTCTAAAAAGGGTGCAAAAGGGGTAAGGTGTATGTAAATTTCTGACTTCGACTGTACACCGTAGCCAAATACATGTAAACTCAATTTTTCACAAGTCCTGACATTTAATCCAAGTAAAAAAAATATTTAAAATTCTGAGGTCTTGGCTGATTTCTTTTGATTTTCCCATGATGTCAAGCAAAGAGGCACTGAGTTTGAAGGTAGGCCTTGAAATACATCCACAAGTACACCTTCAATTGACTCAAATTATGTTAATTAGCCAATCAGAAGCTTCTAAAGCCATGACATCATTTTCTGGAAGGCACAGTCAACTTAGTGTATGTCAACTTCTGACCCACTGGAATTGTGATTCAGGGAATTATAAGTGAAATAATCTGTCTGTGGGCGCAGTGGTTGCCAATGCCCCTAAGATCATGTACATTTGATGATACTGGACCTGAAATTATTGGCAGTTTTTTGGGGTCTTTTAGCCCTTCGAGCTAGCCCACATGGACTACGACAGTGTCATCTCCCGGCATTTGAGGTAGAACAGTCGGAAGCAGCCATGTTATTTTCAGTACTTGTGCTCCTGGGTAGCATAGGGTTTTCGCCTTGGGGACCTAGATGTTTCTTACCATAGAGCTGCCTATGATGACAGCTGGTAATGTTGAATGGTCTGGTCTCTCAGGCAGCCTCACGGTCTGGTGAGCTCCGGGGATCTGAACCCGAGGTAGAATCCACCGGAGAGGGAGACAGAACCGAGGACGAAGACGCAGGTACCTCCGGATACGATCTTGATTGGGAAGCCACCAAGGACGAAGGCGCCGGAACCTCTGGATCCAGGGCGGCAAAGCTGTTTCTGGTCTGTGTCAGTTCAGGGCTCAACATCTCCATGGAGACCCCCGTTTGCCAGAGGACAACATCTTCGACGAGTGAAGTACCTCCATGGCTGGTTGGTTTGGTCGAGAACAGCTCCGTTCTCTAGGGAATGGGGAGGCTGTGGACAGCCAACATGGCAGCGAAACTTCCAGCAGACCAGAGCGGCGTCCGGCTACTGGGGTGGAAGAAAAATAAAAAGTAGGTGGGTTCCCCAGTAGCTTATGTAGGTTTGCTACTTGCTTGCTAAGAGGAGCTACTTCGCTCCTGTAGTCCTCCGCAAGCAAGCAGTTGCTACATTGATGGCATAGAAGGCCCTTCTTGCCTCGTCTCTCAGATCGTTCACAGCTTTGTGGAAGTTTACCTGTGGCGCTGATGTTTAGCCCGAGGTTTGTATAGTTTTTTGTGTGCTCTAGGGCAACAGTGTCTAGATGGAATTTGTATTCGTGGTCATGGCAACAGGACCTTTTTTGGAACACCATTCTTTTTGTCTTACTTTTTGCCTTACTGATATTTACTGCCAGGTCTGACAGAATCTGTGCAGAAGATCTAGTTGCTGCTGTAGGCCATACTTGGTTGGGGACAGAATTCTCGTAGGGTGAGGCCGGGTGCTGCAGACTATTCTAGTGCCCTCCCTAATTCGTATATGTTGAAGAGGGTGGGGCTTAAGCTGCATCACTGTCTCACCCCCCGGCCCCACTTTCCATCAATTTGTATAAGAGGCTCTCCTGCCAAATTCAGGCTAAAGCTTTTTTGAAATCAACAATGCATGAGAAGACTTAGCCTTTGTTTTGGATTGATTGTTTGTCAACAGGGGTGTGCAATATGTGGTCTGTCGTAGAGTAATTTGTTAAAGAGCCAATTTGCCATTTGCTCAGTACATTGTTTTCGCTGAGGAAATGTACGAGTCTGCTGTTCATGATAATGCAGAGGATTTTGCTAAGGTTGATGTTGATGCATATGCCGCAGTAGTTATTGGAGTCAATTTTGTATCCCCTTTTGTGGATTGGGATGATCAGTCCTTGGTTCCAAATATTGGGGAGGATGCCAGAACTGAGGATGATGTTAAAGAGTTTAAGTATAGCCAATTGGAATTTGTGGTCTGTATATTTTATCATTTCATTTAGGATAACATCAACCCCACAGGCCATTTTGGGTTAGAGGGTTTGTATTTAGTTCTGTAGTTAATTCAATGTGATTGGATAATCCAGTGTGTTGTGGTACTCTTTAATAGTTGATTCTAAGATTTGTATTTGATCTTGTATGTTTTTTTCTGTTTGTTATTTTCTTATAGGGCCAAAACGATTGGAGAAGTGGTCCACCCATACATCTCCGTTTTGCATAGATAATTATTTGTGCTGTTGTTTCTTTAGTGTTTTCCAATTTTCCCAAAAGTGGTTAGATTCTATGAATTCTTCAATTACATTGAGATGATTTCTGATGTGCTGTTCCTTCTTTTTCCGTAGTGTATTTCTGTATTGTTTAATTAAGGGATTCACCATAGTGAAGGCGTAGGCCCAGGTTTTCGTCATCTCTCTCTCTCTCTCTCATTCACGCAATAGCCTCTATCTTTCACTGTCCCGACTCCCCCTCTCTTTCCATCCCTGTTTTCCCCAAACACCACAGAGTGCATAGAGAAGTCACAGGAGGGGCAGAGCAAGGAGTGATGTCCATTATCGTCTCTAGTGAGACTGGTGCTCTCCTGTTTCCGGATCACACACACAATACACACACTACAAACACTATATACACTACACACACTATACACACTACACAATAAACACAATGCACACACTACATACAATACACAATACACAATAAACACAATACACACACTACACAATACACACAATACATACACTACACACAATACACACACCACACACTATACACACTACACAATAAACACAATGCACACACTACATACAATACACAATACACAATAAACACAATACACACACTACACAATACACACAATACATACACTACACACAATACACACACCACACACTATACACACTACACAATAAACACAATACACACACTACACACAATACACAATAAACACAATACACACACTACACACAATACACAATACACACACTACACACAATACACACACTACAAACACTATATACACTACACACACTATACACACTACACAATAAACACAATGCACACACTACATACAATACACAATAAACACAATACACACACTACACAATACACACAATACATACACTACACACAATACACACACCACACACTATACACACTACACAATAAACACAATGCACACACTACATACAATACACAATACACAATAAACACAATACACACACTACACAATACACACAATACATACACTACACACAATACACACACCACACACTATACACACTACACAATAAACACAATACACACACTACACACAATACACAATAAACACAACACACACACTACACACAATACACACACTACAAACACTATATACACTACACACACTATACACACTACACAATAAACACAATGCACACACTACATACAATACACAATAAACACAATACACACACTACACAATACACACACTACACACAATACACACACTACACAATACACGCACTACATAATACACACACATAATACACACAAACCACACACACAGTACAAACAATACACAATACACACACGCAATACACACCCACACATTACACACACACACAATACACACACACAATACACACACTACACGCAATACACCCAATACACACGCACAATAAACGCAACACACACACACACAAGACACACACACACACAACACGCACACAATACACATATACAATGCACAGACAATACACAACACACAATACACATATACAATGCACAGACAATACACAAAACACACACACAATGCACACACTACACAATAAACACACACACACACCACTGAGTGCTCTCCTGTTGAACAACAGATACAACTAGATTGGTAGTTGTTCCTTTTAGGTGTGTTGACCAATAAATAGTTCTCCTTCTGCTCTTCGTGGATCGATATGTCTCATAGTATTGAGTCATTTCTTTGTCCTTTTCCTTCCATGTCGTTCCTCAGCCTATTCTCAGAGGACAAGCAGACCTGGGCGGGACATACCACACCAAAAAGGCAAAAAAAAGGGGTATTTTAATGATCTGTTTTGTTTTATGTCAAATCTAATTTCCTGACACGTGCATTTAGTCTGCAGTAGTAGAAGGCTACGTCTCTCATGTACTGCACTTGAACAATTCTTGTGTGATTGTTAGATATTTCGAGGCACATGTCGATTGCATGTAGGCCACTGCTGCCCGTTCCTCAGTGACGGCAAGATGTACAAATCGAAAGGTTAAACACCTAAATCTCTCTCTCTCTCCCTCTCTCTCTCTCTACAAGCAGCCAGCTAATATTGATTGACTCTTGAGCCTCTGGCTTGTCTTTAGAGTCTCAGAACAGACACGGACTCAACAGGTGTTCAGCTTACAGATATCACCAAATGACCTACGACTCTGATGGCTTGACAATGACTGACTTGACGACTGTCAGTGATGAAGCTAGATGGCCCACAGTTCTCCACGTCAAGGGCTAACGGCTAATGGCTGTAGGCTCTCCAAATAGGGGGATGATGCTTGATGCTCGATGACTGTGTCGAAGAGAGGGGAGAGGAGAGGGAAAAACAACGCCCTAATAGCAGTGTCGCCATGGTAACCACAGGTGGCCGTGTGGCTCTGTCTGTTGTTGTTCCTTCATTCCATTCGGGTTGTCATGTGATGTATAAGAGGCGCGGGATTGGTGGAATGGAACAGGAGGGGTGTGGAAGAGAAGAGGACCAGAGTACTGATAGGCCAGGGCCTGAGTCAGAGCCAATTAAACCTGTTTATTCTTTTTTTTTAGACATGGTAGCATGGAGAGGAGGAAGCAATGGAAATTACTTCTTTAGCAATGGAAATTACTACAGAACTAATTTAAATTTAAACCATGATTGTAATGGTGCTGATGTGACCGACTGGGCTCGAACCAGGGCGTTCTGACCGCAATAGTACAAGATCTGAAGTGTTTGTAGCAGCTTTGAATGTTTACTTTTCATTGAATTACATTTCCTTGCATCAGACGGAGAATCATGCAGGTGGTTGATATGACACAAAACATACATTAGCTCAGACAGGTTGCTAAATCTCACGTACCCTTTCACAAGCACACACATATACCACCACCCCCGCCCCCACCCCTGGCCACTCCTGTGACCTGGCTGGCGCTGAGGCTGCGTGCTGAACGGATGATCATAAGGACGAGGATACAATGAAATTCCTTGATTCTAAGTAGTTCACACATGGTTTCTACTGAATACTATTCAACACTTAAGTTGAGCTGTCCATCTTACTTACTGGGTGTAGTTTTTTCCCCACTTCGAATGAAACCAGAAACCAAACAACGTAGAGAATTAATGGTCAAACATGGGTTTGCGTCTCAAATGGCACTGTATTCCCTTTACTGGGGCTCTATCTGGTTGAAAGTAGTGCACTATGTAGGGAATAGGGTGCCATTTGGCATTCCACATGGTTTGACAGCCTTGACACAAGGAGTGGATAGATTGTCTGTATATCAGAGAGCCTCCTAACAGCAGGACAGAGAGGGAGAGAGAGGAAGAAAGATGGAGGGAGAGAGAGTGCCTTATAGCACCTGGACACAGAGAGGCAGAGAGAGAAGAAGAGATGGAGATAGAGTGAGAAAGAGGCAGAGAGAGAGAGGCAGAGAGAGAGAGACAGAGAGAGAGAGAGGGGCAGAGAGAGAGGAGAGGGAGAGAGAGAGGCAGAGAGAGAGACAAAGAGAGAGGTAGAGAGAGAGAGACAAAGAGAGAGGCAGAGAGAGAGAGAAAAAGTGAGTGTTGTGTACTACAAAGGAATCTAAACCACTTTGTCTCTCTCTCATGCCTCTCTGGGCTTTTAGACTCGTTGTAGTATCTGTAGCTCTATGGCTCCTTTCTGTTACTATTTCAGCTATCTGTGTTTACAACCCTAGCTGTAGAGTGCAGTACTTTAGCCATGGAAATGATTGCAGAACAAAATTCAAATTCATGATTCTCTGGGCTCAAACCAGGGCCTTCTGACCGCATACTACATGACTGGGTTAGTTGGATGAGCTAAAGGCTAGGCATTAGCTTGGGGGGGGGGGGGGGCAAAAGTGAAGCGCAGGTCTAAGGATGCAGTTCAATACACAGATACACAAACACACACACGTATCCTTCACAAGCACACACACACACCCTCCCCCCAGGATATGAAGATGTCTGTGTTCTTCCAGGGGTTAAACCATCTAGCCACTCCTGTGACCCGGCTGCGTGCTGAACGGATGAGCACTTCTCCATGGAAACTGTGTTCGATATCACCATGACAACCATATTTGGGAAGGGGGTAAAAAATACGACGACCACAAATGAGCAAAAACATTGAATGAAATGAAAGAGCCTAATAAGAAATGACAGGCAGCGTACTATGGGGATTTCCGGTCTACAATAATGCACAATATAGGGAATAGGTTGCCATTTGGGATACAAGATGACTAATGTTATCTCAACCTTATCTGAGCTGGAAGCATTTCCTTTAGCCATAACTGCCAAGAAGAGCATCTGTCTGATAACCTCCTGTCTGCCTATCTTGGGATGTGTTTTCTGGCCTACGGCTGGTGGTGGTGATGGTGCTTGATGATGCCTGCTACATCTTGAGGTGGATACAGGTGGACAGGCCTGGGTTCACCTGCTATTTGTTTTCTTTCAAATACTTTAAAAAACCTCTTAAAGATCGGACTCTTTTTTTCCAAATTTTCCCTTAAAATGACATACACAAATCTGCCTGTAGCTCAGCACATGAAGCAAGGATATATGCATGTTCTTGGTACCATTTGAAAGGAAACACTTTGAAGTTTGTGGAAATGTGAAATGAATGTAGTAGAATATAACACATTAGATTTAGTAAAAGATAATACAAACCAAAAAATGTTTTCTATTTATTTTTTTGTTCCATCATCTTTGAAATGCAAGAGAAAGGCCATACATTGACATAGGATCCTAGGTGTAGTTTAGATGTTGTCCACCAGTTGGCAGTAGTGTGCAAAGTTTCAGATTGATCCAGTGAATAATTACTTCACTACACAATATTTTGTATCAAGTCTGCCAGGAGTTTGCCCAAATGTGCCGAATTGGTAAATTTATAAATTTTCAAATACATAACTATAGCGAACATACTAAGATGCTATGGTAATGAACCATTTAAGTTTACACACATCCAGAATGTCATTCATGATGGATCATTAGCTTCCCTATAGAAAATAAACTAACCTTCACACGTCTAGATTGCAGGGGGGGTTTCCTAAAAAATGACATAATATAGGAATGTAAGTACATTATTTCCCTACAGAGGTGAATGTATCAAACCAGTTGCTGTGATAAAAGTGTTTTGTTTTTGTGCACTATCCTCAAACAATAGCGTGATATTTTTTTGTTGCTCTAATAGTTACTGTAAATTGGACACTTGAGTTAGATTAACAACAATTGATGCTTTCTGCCCTTATAAGAGATGCCTATGTCCCGGAGTTGGCTGTTGTTTACAATGCCATTCTAGTCATTTTAACTGTCCCAGTTTAGGGACACCAATCCCGTAGAGGCTACGTTTGATCTTGACCGACCCAAACTGAATTCTTCCCCTGCTCTATGATCGCTACATACTTCATAGAGTGGTGAGAAGGAGGAGTCTACAATGTTCAGAAGTGATGTCACCAAGTCATTTCCCGTATTCAGGGTTCACTCAAACATCGCTTTAAGCTTTGTTTTACTATTGTTAGTTACAGTTGATTTCGGGATTGTATGTCTTTTCGCTTTCATTAAATATAAGTCTTTGATTCATTTCAGTCTCAATTCAAACCTCTCGCTGCCAGCTCCTGATATGTTAAAAACTACAACGTGTCTCCTGTCGTAAGAAGACGGTAACGAAAGATATCATTGCTACTTAATGTGGATCCAAGTTCAGTTTTGAGATCAACCGGGATCATTGGCGTAGGATTATCCGGACATTTCTGACTGGTCTTGGAACTGTGACAAAGGGCAGCTGTGGCTCGATGGGATGCAGTCAGCACTGATTCTGCCACAGACATACAGTGCCTTGCGAAAGTATTCGGCCCCCTTGAACTTTGCGACCTTTTGCCACATTTCAAACATAAAGATATAAAACTGTATTTTTGTGAAGAATCAACAACAAGTGGGACACAATCATGAAGTGGAACGACATTTATTGGATATTTCAAACTTTTTTAACAAATCAAAAACTGAAAAATTGGGCGTGCAAAATTATTCAGCCCCCTTAAGTTAATACTTTGTAGCGCCACCTTTTGCTGCGATTACAGCTGTAAGTCACTTGGGGTATGTCTCTATCAGTTTTGCACATCGAGAGACTGAAATTTTTTCCCATTCCTCCTTGCAAAACAGCTCGAGCTCAGTGAGGTTGGATGGAGAGCATTTGTGAACAGCAGTTTTCAGTTCTTTCCACAGATTCTCGATTGGATTCAGGTCTGGACTTTGACTTGGCCATTCTAACACCTGGATATGTTTATTTTTGAACCATTCCATTGTAGATTTTGCTTTATGTTTTGGATCATTGTCTTGTTGGAAGACAAATCTCCGTCCCAGTCTCAGGTCTTTTGCAGACTCCATCAGGTTTTCTTCCAGAATGGTCCTGTATTTGGCTCCATCCATCTTCCCATCAATTTTAACCATCTTCCCTGTCCCTGCTGAAGAAAAGCAGGCCCAAACCATGATGCTGCCACCACCATGTTTGACAGTGGGGATGGTGTGTTCAGCTGTGTTGCTTTTACGCCAAACATAACGTTTTGCATTGTTGCCAAAAAGTTCAATTTTGGTTTAATCTGACCAGAGCACCTTCTTCCACATATTTGGTGTGTCTCCCAGGTGGCTTGTGGCAAACTTTAAACAACACTTTTTATGGATATCTTTAAGAAATGGCTTTCTTCTTGCCACTCTTCCATAAAGGCCAGATTTGTGCAATATACGACTGATTGTTGTCCTATGGACAGAGTCTCCCACCTCAGCTGTAGATCTCTGCAGTTCATCCAGAGTGATCATGGGCCTCTTGGCTGCATCTCTGATCAGTATTCTCCTTGTATGAGCTGAAAGTTTAGAGGGACGGCCAGGTCTTGGTAGATTTGCAGTGGTCTGATCCTCCTTCCATTTCAATATTATCACTTGCACAGTGCTCCTTGGGATGTTTAAAGCTTGGGAAATCTTTTTATATCCAAATCCGGCTTTAAACTTCTTCACAACAGTATCTCGGACCTGCCTGGTGTGTTCCTTGTTCTTCATGATGCTCTCTGCGCTTTTAACGGACCTCTGAGACTATCACAGTGCAGGTGCATTTATACGGAGACTTGATTACACACAGGTGGATTGTATTTATCATCATTAGTCATTTAGGTCAACATTAGATCATTCAGAGATCCTCACTGAACTTCTGGAGAGAGTTTGCTGCACTGAAAGTAAAGGGGCTGAATAATTTTGCACGCCCAATTTTTCAGTTTTTGATTTGTTAAAAAAGTTTGAAATATCCAATAAATGTCGTTCCACTTCATGATTGGGTCCCACTTGTTGTTGATTCTTCACAAAAAAATACAGTTTTATATCTTTATGTTTGAAGCCTGAAATGTGGCAAAAGGTTGCAAAGTTCAAGGGGGCCGAATACTTTCGCAAGGCACTGTATGTCCAGTCTTGTACCCTTAAACTCACTATCGTACTTGATATCCTGAATACCAAGTGTTATGTTTGGGGGGGGGGGGGGGGGGGGGGAGAGAGAGAGAGAGAGAGAGAGAGAGGGAGAGAGAAAGAGAGAGAGAGAGAATTAAAGGGGGTAATCTTTAGTTCACACAGAACACCAGACTAATGAAAAGAAAAGCTTGGCACAACATGACATACCCCTCCTAGGGACGGAAGAGCACTAGAAAGCCAGTGACTCAGCCTCCATAATAGGGTCAGAGGTAGAGAATCCCAGTGGAGAGAAGGGAGCCGACCAGGCAGTAAGGGTGGTTCATCACTCCAGTGCCTTGTCGTTCACCTTCACACCCCTGGGCCAGACTACATTCAATCATAGGACCTAATGAAGAGATGAGTCTTCAGTAAAGACTTAAAGGTTGAGACTGAGTGTGCCTCTCTCACATGGATAGGCAGGCGGACCATTCAATAAAAATTGAGCTCTACAGGAGAAAGCCCTGCCTCCAGCTGTTTGCTTAGACATTCTAGGGACAGTAAGGAGGCCTGCGTCTTGTGACTGTAGCGTACATGTAGGTATGTTCGGCAAGACCAAATCGGAGAGATAGGTAGGAGCAAGTCCATGTAATGCTTTGTAGGCTAGCAGTAAAACCTTGAAGTCAGCCCTTGCCTTAACAGGAAGCCAGTGTAGAGAGGCTAGCACTGGAGTAATATGATCAGATTTTTTGGGTTCTAGTGAAGATTCTAGCAACGCAGCCTCAGTAAGGCCTCATTTAAACCACAAACACACACACACACACAAACACACAAACACACACACCATGTAAAATGGTTTAAATTTAATCAGTCTTGAGCCGTGTTTCAGTCAGACCAATCACATCAAGGTTATGATCAGTGATTAGTTCATTAACTATGACTGCCTTGGAAGTGAGGGCTCTAACATTAAGTAGCCCTATTTTGAGATGTGAGATATTGTCACAACCTCTTTCAATATTGACATGAATGGAGGAGGTCTTTGTTCCAGTGAGATTGCTAAGGCGAACACCGCCATGTTCGGTTTTGCCCGACCTAGATCAAAGCACAGACACTGTCTCCATGGGGAAAGCTGAAATGACTACACTGACTGTGCTAGTGGCAGACTCCACTAAGCTGGCAGGGTGGCTAACAGCCTGCTGCCTGGCCTGCACCCTAGTGTGGTGCTAGAGGAGACAAAGCCATGTCTATGTTGATAGATAAGATGAGAGCACCCCTCCAGCTTGGATGGAGTCCGTCACTCATCAGTAGGCCTTGCTTGGTCCTGTTTGTGGGAGAGTCCCAGAAAGAAGGCCAGTTATCTACAAATTGTTGTCCGAGACTGCTGTAGAACTCATCACTCCCCCCTAATTGTTTTATCCTAACATCATTGGTGCCGACGTGGATACCAATGCTAGCTCGTCTGGGCTGGCAGCCTTGCGAGGGTTAACACGCTGAAATGTCTGACTCACGTCGGGCCACAGAGAAGGAGAGCCCACAGTCCTTGGTAGTGGGCCCTGTTGGTGACACTGTGTTATCCTCAAAGCGTGAGAAGAAGTTGTTTAGCTTGTCCGTAAGCAAGACGTTGGTGACACTGTGTTATCCTCAAAGCGTGAGAAGAAGGTGTTTAGCTCGTCAGTAAGCAAGACGTCGGTCTCGGAGACGTGGCTGGTTTTCTTTTTGTAGTCTGTGATTGTGTGTAGACCAAGCCACATACGTCTTGTGTCTGAGCCGTTGAATTGCGACTCCACTTTGTCTCTATACTGAAGTTGTACCTGTTTGATTGCCTTTCTGTTTGTATTCTGCCATATTCCTATTCACCTTGCCATGGTTAAATGCGGTGGTTCACACTTTCAGTTTTGCGCGAATGCTGCCATCTATCCACAGTGTTTGGTTTGGGTAGGTTTTAATAGTCATAGTGGGTACAACATCTACTATACACTTCCTGATAAACTCATTCATCTTTTTAGTATATTTTTAAATATTACTTACTGTTTGAGTTTCTGCCTATAAGAAGGGAGGAGCAAAACTGTCATGGTCAGATTTGCCGAAAGGAGGGCAGGGGAGGGTCTTGTAGGCATCCCGGAAGTTGGAGTAACAGTGGTCGAGTGTTTTAGCAGCGCGACTACTACAGTCAATGTGTTGATAGAACTTTGGCAGCCTTTCCCTCAAATTTGCTTTGTTAAAATCCCCAGCTACAATAAATACGGCCTCAGGATATATGGTTTCCAGTTTGCATAAAGTCCAGTGAAGTTCCTTGATGGCCGTCTTGGTATCCGCGGGGGGGATAAACACGGCTGTGACGATAACCGAAGAGAATTCTCTTGAGAGATAATATGGTCGCCATTTGATTGTGAGGTATTCCCAGTCGGGTGACCAAAAGGAATTGAGTTCCTGTATGTTATCACAATTACATCATGAGTCGTTAAACACGAAATATACACCCCAGCCCTTCTTCCGGAGAGATATTTATTCCTGTCTGCGCGATGAACTGAGAACCCAACTGGCTGGGCCGACTCAGACAGTATATCCCGAGAGAGCCATGTTTCCGTGAAACAGAGTATGTTACAATCCCTGATGTCTCTCCGGAAAGAGATCCTCGCCCTGAGCTCGTCAACTTTATTATCCAGAGACTGAACATTAGTGAGTAATATACTCGGAAGCGGTAGGTGGTGTGCACGCCTCCTAAATCGGACTAGAAGACCACTCCGAATACCTCTCCTCCGACTGCTGTGTTTTGGGTCGGCCTCTGAAATCAGTTAAATTGCCCTGGGGGGTGTGAACAAAGGATCCGCTTCTGGAAAGTCGTATTCCTGGTCGCAGGGCTGGAAGTGCTGGTGAGTTACCGCCGCTCTGATATCCAATAGTTCTTCCTGGCCTTATGTAATAACATCAATAAAAAAATCTGAGCTAACAATGTAAGAAATAATACATGAAAAAACAAAATACTGCAAAGTGTCCTAAGAGCTAGAAGCACAGCAGCCCTCTCTGTCGGCGCCATTGAGAGTACACTCAGAGTGAGCTCTGTGCTAGATCTGGAGTCACTTGTGTGTCCAAATGGCACCCTATTCCCTATAGTGCCTTTGGGCCCTGGTCAAAAGTTGTGCACTAAATAGGGAATAGTGTGCCTTTTGGGAGACTGAGAAAGAACATTGCCATTCACTGGGTGTTCCATTCCATATGTGTTCCATTCCGGTGAGGTGTTCCGTTAATTCAGCGAAGGGGTGCTACCAGGAAATAATAGAGTAGCACACTTCAGTCAGCATCTGACATGTTGAACAGAGTTTACTATTTTGTACCGATGTTTAGCTCATACTAAAGGAGTGTGTCTGCGTTCATCAAGAAAACAGCTAGCCTGATTTGTGACTCATTGTTTTAAGTCCAACCTCTGTGTCTCTGTAGACAGCATAGTGCGCATGCATGCATGTATGTACACACACACACACACACACACACACACACACACACACACACACACACTTTATTTTTTCTGTTTATGTGTGTGTGTGCTTCCAAGTGTGAGGATCAGCAGCAGAGAAGCAACTGAACAGTAATTAGTAGCCTGTCATTCCAGATCTCCGTGGAGACGGCTGTGTGTTGTGTTCCATCTACACCTTCGGCGAGTGATCACACAGACACTGGGGAGTAGGAGGCATGTCTATGACTTTCATTACACCTCTTTACAACAAACCACAATAACACACATATTCTAGTCTGGTGCTCTGGTAGCTGCTAATAACCACAATATCACACACACACACATGCACACACACACGCACACACACACACACACACACACTAGTCTGGTGCTCTGGTAGCTGCTAATAACCACAATATCACATATACACACGCACGCACACACACACACACACACACACACACACACACACACACACACACACACTAGTCTGGTGCTCTGGTAGCTGCTAATAACCACAATAAAAATCACACGCACATTCTAAGCACCTCTACTCCTGTTTTTTGAGCACAAAACACTGTTTAAAAAAAAATTTTAAAAAGAATTCACAACCACAACAGCAATCACACTGATTCTAGTTTTGATCCCACCAAGAACAGAAAACAGTAGTAATCAAAGCACGACAAGTTGGCCCCCACGTTGTGCAGTAAATGGTTGAGTGTATAAAGGCCACGGGGCAAAGACGTCACCGTGGAAACATGCAGCCTCGGAGACAGAAACAATAACAGCCATCAGCTTGTGGAAAGGCAGAGACAGTGGCACACTTGGTTTTTACTGTAGTCATAGAGAAAATTGATTTTTATTTTCACATGATACAAGGATATCAACTGCAATGCTTTAAGACACACAACATCTGACAGTTTCACTGCGTTTCAATCGCCAAAATGGACCGTTCAACTTCACAAACTGCACCAGATACACAGCTCCATACAAAGCCTCCAACCCCATGATGAGAACCCCATTTAATTAGAATGAGAATCTTAGAATCGTGCTATGTTCTATGGAGAATATTCTAACCATTCTAATTCTCATTGTAATCATTCTAGAAACCAGCTTAGACTCATATAGCTATGATTCAGTTCACCCCTGCTAAAACACAACAGTACAAGTGGAAAAGGAGGCTGTATAGGTAGATATAGATAAAGCTGGAATCCTTAATTGAAACAATAACAAAGGGCCACCCCGTCTGTGTTTTGGTAAACAGCTGTGGGATTATGCTGGAGAAATGTAACCACTCTCAAATTCATAGACAGAGCTACGGTACGGATACAAGGACTGACCATCCATGATATCAACATTATAGTATGAACCATGTTTTGAGACTATACAGTGTTTTGTTTACATTTACTTTATATATTGTGTTCTGATGGGGTGTGACAGTTGAACTAAGCTCACGAGGCATTTACAAGTAATATTCTTCAAGAATCATTCCTTTGTCCAAAAGTCCAAAAATGGATGTAGCAACTAAGGATTCTAGATTTAAATTATCAAAATAAAATCATCTTCATATAATGTAATAATATTGTTACTAAATGTGCAGATAATCAAATTTCTAGAGGGGTTTTCTACAGGATTAAGGTAAAGTCAATAGGCCTATACTGTGCTACATACAACTGTGCTTCTATATACAGACTTGTGTCAGAGGAGTCAAAATAGGGTTGAGAAATAAATTAAAATACATTTCAATAAAACGTTACTTTTTTAAATAGTAAACAGGCAACTATGGTCGACCAAGAGAAATATATTAAGACACCACGTGAAAGAAAACACTCTTTGGCTTGCGTCCCAAATCCCACTCTCAAAACACACTCTCCTTGGCTTGCGTCCCAAATCCCACTCTCAAAACACACTCTCCTTGGCTTGTGTCCCAAATCCAACTCTCAAAACACACTCTCCTTGGCTTGCGTCCCAAATCCCACTCTCAATACACACTCTCCTTGGCTTGCCCCCAAATCCCACTCTCAAAACACACTCTCCTTGGCTTGCGTCCCAAATCCCACTCTCAAAACACACTCTCCTTGGCTTCGTCCCAAATCCCACTCTCAAAACACACTCTCTTTGGTTTGCCCCCAAATCCCACTCTCAAAACACACTCTCTTTGGTTTGCCCCCAAATCCCACTTTCAAAACACACTCTCCTTGGCTTGCGTCCCAAATCCCACTCTCAAAACACACTCTCCTTGGCTTGCGTCCCAAATCCCACTCTCAAAACACACTCTCCTTGGCTTGCGTCCCAAATCCCACTCTCAATACACACTCTCTTTGGCTTGCGTCCCAAATCCCACTCTCAAAACACACTCTCCTTGGCTTGCGTCCCAAATCCCACTCTCAAAACACACTCTCCTTGGCTTCGTCCCAAATCCCACTCTCAAAACACACTCTCCTTGGCTTGCGTCCCAAATCCCACTCTCAAAACACACTCTCCTTGGCTTGCCCTCAAATCCCACTCTCAAAACACACTCTCCTTGGCTTGCGTCCCAAATCCCACTCTCAAAACACACTCTCCTTGGCTTGCGTCCCAAATCCCACTCTCAAAACACACTCTCCTTGGCTTCGTCCCAAATCCCACTCTCAAAACACACTCTCCTTGGCTTGCGTCCCAAATCCCACTCTCAAAACACACTCTCCTTGGCTTGCGTCCCAAATCCCACTCTCAAAACACACTCTCCTTGGCTTGCATCCCAAATCCCACTCTCAAAACACACTCTCCTTGGCTTGCGTCCCAAATCCCACTCTCAAAACACACTCTCCTTGGCTTCGTCCCAAATCCCACTCTCAAAACACACTCTCCTTGGCTTGCGTCCCAAATCCCACTCTCAAAACACACTCTCCTTGGCTTGCCCTCAAATCCCACTCTCAAAACACACTCTCCTTGGCTTGCGTCCCAAATCCCACTCTCAAAACACAATCTCCTTGGTTTGTGTCCCAAATCCCACTCTCAAAACACACTCTCCTTGGCTTGCGTCCCAAATCCCACTCTCAAAACACACTCTCCTTGGCTTCGTCCCAAATCCCACTCTCAAAACACACTCTCCTTGGCTTGCGTCCCAAATCCCACTCTCAAAACACACTCTCCTTGGCCTGCCCTCAAATCCCACTCTCAAAACACACTCTCCTTGGCTTGCGTCCCAAATTCCACTCTCAAAACACACTCTCCTTGGCTTGCGTCCCAAATCCCACTCTCAAAACACACTCTCCTTGGCTTGCCCCCAAATCCCACTCTCAAAACACACTCTCCTTGGCTTGCATCCCAAATCCCACTCTCAAAACACACTCTCCTTGGCTTGCGTCCCAAATCCCACTCTCAAAACACACTCTCCTTGGCTTGTTCCCAAATCCCACTCTCAAAACACACTCTCCTTGGCTTACCCCCAAATCCCACTCTCAAAACACACTCTCCTTTGGCTGCGCCTCAAATCCCACTCTCAAAACACACTCTCCTTGGCTTGTGTCCCAAATCCCACTCTCAAAACACACTCTCCTTGGCTTGCGTCCCAAATCCCACTCTCAAAACACACTCTCCTTGGCTTGCCCCCAAATCCCACTCTCAAAACACACTCTCCTTGGCTTGCCCCCAAATCCCACTCTCAAAACACACTCTCCTTGGCTTGCCCCCAAATCCCACTCTCAAAACACACTCTCCTTGGCTTGCGTCCCAAATCCCACTCTCAAAACACACTCTCCTTGGCTTGCATCCCAAATCCCACTCTCAAAACACACTCTCCTTGGCTTGCTTCCCAAATCCCACTCTCAAAACACACTCTCCTTGGCTTGCCCCCAAATCCCACTCTCAAAACACACTCTCCTTGGCTTGCCCCTGTAACAGTACAAATTTAGACCGTCCCCTCGCCCATACCCGGGCGCGAACTAGGGACCTTCTGCACACATCAACAGTCACCCTCGAAGCATCGTTACCCATCGCTCCACAAAAGCCACGGCCCTTGCAGAGCAAGGGGAACTACTACTTCAAGGTCTCAGAGCAAGTGACGTCACTGATTGAAACGCTATTTAGCGCCCACGCTAACTAAGCTAGCCGTTTCACATCTGTTACACCCCCAAATCCCACTCTCAAAACACACTCTCCTTGGTTGCGTCCCAAATCCCACTCTCAAAACACACTCTCCTTGGCTTGCCCCCAAATCCCACTCTCAAAACACACTCTCCTTGGCTTGCCCCCAAATCCCACTCTAGAAACACACTCTCCTTGGCTTGCCCCCAAATCCCACTCTCAAAACACACTCTCCTTGGATGCGTCCCAAATCCAACTCTCAAAATACACTCTCCTAGGCTTGCATCCCAAATCCCACTCTCAAAACACACTCTCCTTGGCTTGCCCGCAAATCCCACTCTCAAAACACACTCTCCTTGGCTTGCCCCCAAATCCCACTCTCAAAACACACTCTCCTTGGCTTGCGTCCCAAATCCCACTCTCAAAACACAACAGGGTGCCATTTGAGAAGCAACCTTTTTCCACCTTACACGCCGACTAAACCGGGCATGCCGACTAAACAGGGCACGCCGACTAAACCGGGCACGCCGACTAAACCGGGCACGCCGACTAAACCGGGCACGCAGATTAAACCGGACACGCCGACTAAACCGGGCACGCCGACTAAACCGGACACGCCGACTAAACCGGGCACGCCGATTAAACCGGGCACGCCGACTAAACCGGGCACGCCGATTAAACCGGGCACGCCGACTAAACCGGGCACGGCGATTAAACCGGGCACGCCGACTAAACCGGGCACGCCGATTAAACCGGGCACGCCGACTAAACCGGGCACGCCGATTAAACCGGGCACGCCGACTAAACCGGGCACGCCGACTAAACCGGGCGCGCCGATTAAACCGGGCGCGCCGACTAAACCGGGCACGCCGACTAAACCGGGCACGCCGATTAAACCGAGCACGCCGACTAAACCGGGCACGCCGACTAAACCGGGCGCGCCGACTGAACCGGGCACGCTGATTAAACCGGGCACGCTGATTAAACCGGGCACGCTGACTAAACCGGGCCGGCTGATTAAACCGGGCACGCTGATTAAACCGGCCACGCGCGTGCCTTCGATTTTGTCTATCCACACCAGACGCAATCAGGACACACAGGTTGAAATATCAAAAAGAACTCTGAACCAAATATATTCATTTGGAGACAGGTAAAAACATATATGAAACATTCATGGACATTTAGCTAGCTAGATTGCTGTTGCTATCTCATTTTGTCCTGGGATATAAACATTTGGTTGTTATTTTGCTTGAAATGCACAAGGTCCTTTTTTGTTGTTGTTGCTGGATCTTTGTAGAATATCGACCCATTTTGAGTCACACAAAATAGTGTGTTCTCTACTCTGACAATGAATCCACAGATAAAAGGGGAAACCTAGTTAGTTTCTAGTAATCTGTCCTAGTTCAGTATTCTTCTTCTGTGGATTTTATATGGTGGTTGGCTACCAACTTTAAGGTGAATTACTACAACCAACTGGACTGGAGTGTGGACCTCAGTTCACCCAATATGCTCCTACAAACCAATGAGGAGATGGAAGAGGCGGGACTTGCAGCGTGTCAAGCGTCTACAATAGAACCAAAGTATTATTTTAGCGCCTGGCTAGCAGACGCTCGTTGTGCGAGCGAGCAGTTTGGACAAGATGACTGAATAACATGTATGTGTACATTTATTCTGCAACGCTCGCGCACGTTACGCCGCCGGTGTGGTCAGCATGTTAGATACATGTACAATGATTATCAAACAACGAAGATCGTAAAAATAACCAAGATCTTAAAGAACCAAGATTGGCGTTTTAGGAACAAAATCTAAATCTCTTCACATTACTCCATAACATTAACATTAAGCACGACTGGAACGGGCGGATGATGTCACAGCATGTGCCGATATGGATCTTAACAATGCATTTACTAACAATGTTGATGATGCATTTAGCAATGATGATGTTGAGATAATCTCTTTTAATCTAATATGGCTGCCCACATTTTTGGTCCCCTTTTTCAACCAAGCAAATGTATTGTCAAAGAAGTACAATAGCATTTATATATTATTTGCAAGACACTTTTGTTTGTGAAAAGACAAGTAGTGTGTGCTTCTTCAGTCACATGCTAAATCTTGACTACTGTCTGACTGCATCTGGTCTCTCAAGGCATTTTTTACATTCTGTATTTCTCTTTTTTTTTGGTACAACGACATAAAGACACTGTGTTTGTGAACAGCAGCGTGAGCTTTAATAGTCACATGCTACTACTGTCTGCATGTTGACACTCCTCTTCCTGAAACTGTTTACGCACTGTACTTGTAATAGAAATACATGATTTTTTTATTATTTCATGCATCATTTTTATTCTTTCTATAAGGATTTGCAAGATACTTTGTTTGTGAAAGGAAAATAGCGTGAGCTTTCATAGTCACATGCCACTGCTTGACTACGGCCTGTCTGTTGACTGGCATGACACCAGGCAGAGACCAACCTGTTTTAACTTTCACTTAATCAAAACAAAGCTGGACTTGCTGGGAGTCAGTCGGCTGGGAACAACGACTCCTAGTTCCAATCCAACTGTAGTCTGTTGACAGTCACTTTTTTTTATTTATTATTGTTTTTTATTTAACCTTTATTTAACGAGGCAAGTCAGTTAAGAACAAATTCTTATTTTCAATGACAGCCTAGGAACAGTGGGTTAACTGCCTCGTTCAGGGGCAGAACGACAGATTTTTGCCTTGACGGCTCGGGGATTCACTCTAGCAACATTTTGGTTACTGGCCCAACGGTCTAACCACTAAGCTACCTGCCGCCCCATGCAACAGTGCAACTCCACATTTCTGTTGAATTTTTGTTAGTCAATATTTACCAATTACACTTAATTGATGAAAGACGGAAGAATTTTTTACAGAAACGTCAAATAACTCGAATCCTTCACAAATAGTAGCAATTTCTTGAAAACACCATTTGGAAATAGGAGTTACTTCAGATATTCAAAACACTCCTCAACTTTAGATGTGTCCCTTAACATTAAGTTCACTGATGATATTTTCTTTCATGGTACATTATATAGTGCTAGATCATGCAATACAATACATGCTAAATGCTTGGAAACAGAAAGATATGTGTACATACATAACTATACCTCCTAAAGCATCAGATAGACGTATTCTACAACAGAGTTTGGGTACTGTGTACTTGACAGAAAGACAAGAGATCTTCTTCCAGAACCTTTCCGGAAGGACCCGGACCTTCATCTCAGTTAGAGGAAGGAGGGACCTTAGACCTGAAGCTCCACCCCATGTCCTTCAGTGCTGCATCCTGGTTCACACGCAATTCTCCTTCATCGACCAATCAACTTCTTCAGGTCAGAGTGGTGATTTCTGGTTGGGCGTAGTTCCCAGTAGCGGCCAGGATGTCTTTACAGCTCTCTGTAACAAAGGTACATAAAGGGGTGGAAATTAGAGACAGGAAAGTCAAAACAATGTTCTGTGTATGTATGGCATGACAATGATGGACAAGTTGGCAATATCACTGAATGAAGGATAATATAACGTTCATTCAATATTGGGACTTTGAGACAAATATTCTATACATTTATGGGATCAGAAATTCATTGCCAACCATAGTGGTAAAGGCATGAATACATACTACGGGGAAGTTGAGCCATTTTTTTACATTCAGCAACACTCTGTCAAGGGAAACATCGTATTCCTTCTAACAAAGATATCGACATATATTTCAGGATGTTGTGTATCCCTGGAAGTAATCAGAATTAATGTAAACATTCATGAAAACATAGCTTGTCCAAAAGAAAAGTAGTCTCCTGACACAACTTACCCTGGTTATGGGGTAAGATGAGCCGTGGGATAGGGTAAGATGAGCCCTGGTTATGGGGTAAGATGAGCCGTGGGATAGGGTAAGTTAAGCTGCTTACAAATTTCTGATGTGAATTAAATACTACTATGTTTTTAAAACCATGACTGTCTTTTTTCCCCAGACATAATTCAACACAATCGCAATAGCTTATTCAGTAAAAAAAAAAAAAAAATTAAGCATCTTTTAACAGAGGCTTAACACCTAACAAACACTTTTAACATAGGCCAGGCCCTGTTGTTAACTCATATCCCAGCAATAATGGCTTGCATTACGCCGAGCAAGAACATTTGCTTCAATTTGCTCAACTTGCCATTGGCTCAACCACCGGCTCAATTTACCCCATGGCCATTGGCTCAACCACTGGCTCTATTTACCCCATGGCCATTGGCTCAACCACTGGCTCAATTTACCCCATGGCCATTGGCTCAACCACTGGCTCAATTTACCCCATTGCCTCAACCACTGGCTCAATTTACCCCATGGCCATTGGCTCAACCACTGGCTCAATTTACCCCATGGCCATTGGCTCAACCACTGGCTCAATTTACCCCATGGCCATTGGCTCAACCACTGGCTCAATTTACCCCATGGCCATTGGCTCAACCACTGGCTCAATTTACCCCATTGCCTCAACCACTGGCTCAATTTACCCCATGGCCATTGGCTCAACCACTGGCTCAATTTACCCCATTGCCTCAACCACTGGCTCAATTTACCCCATGGCCATTGGCTCAACCACTGGCTCAATTTACCCCATGGCCATTGGCTCAACCACTTGCTCAATTTACCCCATGGCCATTGGCTCAACCACTGGCTCAATTTACCCCATGGCCATTGGCTCAACCACTGGCTCAATTTACCCCATGGCCATTGGCTCAACCACTGACTCAATTTATCCCATTGCCTCAACCACTGGCTCAATTTACCCCATGCCCATTGGCTCAACCACTGGCTCAATTTACCCCATGGCCATTGGCTCAACCACTGGCTCAATTTACACCATTGCCTCAACCACTGGCTCAATTTACCCCATGCCCATTGGCTCAACCACTGGCTCAATTTACCCCATGCCCATTGGCTCAACCACTGGCTCAATTTACCCCATTGCCTCAACCACTGGCTCAATTTACCCCATGGCCATTGGCTCAACCACTGGCTCAATTTACCACATTGCCTCAACCACTGGCTCAATTTACCCCATGGCCATTGGCTCAACCACTGGCTCAATTTACCACATTGCCTCAACCATTGGCTCAATTTACCCCATGGCCAATGCCTCAACCACTGGCTCAATTTACCCCATGGCCATTGCCTCAACCACTGGCTCAATTTACCCCATGGCCATTGGCTCAACCACTGGCTCAATTTACCCCATGGCCATTGCCTCAACCACTGGCTCAATTTACCCCATGGCCATTGGCTCAACCACTGGCTCAATTTACCCCATGCCCATTGGCTCAACCACTGGCTCAATTTACCCCATGGCCATTGGCTCAACCACTGGCTCAATTTACCCCATGGCCATTGCCTCAACCACTGGCTCAATTTACCCCATGGCCATTGGCTCAACCACTGGCTCAATTTACCCCATGGCCATTGCCTCAACCACTGGCTCAATTTACCCCATGGCCATTGGCTCAACCACTGGCTCAATTTACCCCATGCCCATTGGCTCAACCACTGGCTCAATTTACCCCATGGCCATTGGCTCAACCACTGGCTCAATTTACCCCATGCCCATTGGATCAACTTACCCCAAGGCAAACATATTGGCTGTATTAGGATACACAGCTATAATTATGCACTTTCATGCTAGGTTTATGACCTTATAATGAAGCTTATAGAGACCCCAACTGATGTATAGAACAATCTTAAAAGTATCTACTTTGGTTTAGATACAAGCATCATGAAATCTCTATCACAATCCATTTCATTTGACTGGTGAAAATCTCTCACCTTTTCCATGTGGTTTCTAACTTCACAAACTCCATACAATTATGACTTCTTCCTAAATAGTTGGTCACATTTTTGATTGTGTGTACAGTTTCCTAGAAACGAGGACACCTCTATCACTGGCCATTTTAATAATGGAACACTAGTGACTTTAATAAGGTTTAAATGTTTTGCGCTACTCATCTCATATGTATATACTGTACTCTATCCTATTCTACTGTATCTTAGTCTATAACAGGTGTGTGCCTTTCCAAATCATGTCCAATCAATTGAATTTACCACAAGTGGACTCCAATCAGGTTGTAGAAACATCTCAAGGATGATCAATGGAAACAGGATGCACCTGAGCTCAATTTCCAGTCATATAGCACAGGGTCTAAATACTTACGTAAATAAGTAAATCAGGTATTTCAGTTTGTTATTATTAATACATTTAGCAAAAAAAATGTCTAAAAACCTGTTTTCACTTTGCCATTATGTGGTATTGAGTGTAGATTGCTGAGGATGTATTTATTTTTTTAAATCAATTTTAGGAATAAGGCTGTAACATAACAAAATGTAGAAAAAAAGTGAAGGGGTCTGAATACTTTCCTAAGGCACTGTAGTTTCCTAGGAACAAGGGTGGTTCAACTTACCCCATCTCCCCTACTTGTATTTATGAACACTAGGCGGCAGGTAGCCTAGAGGATAAAGGTCTGTCGATGTACCTTTGAGCAAGGCACTTAACCCTAATGTGCTCCCTGGGTGCAGTACTATTATGGCCCACCCTGTAAAACAACACATTTCACTGCACCTTTGTTTTAGACGACACCCTGACTGTAATTCAGCAATATGTTGAGAGGAAGAGGAAGCCCTTTACTGTCTGCAGATCATAACCTGGACCAGTGAGAGAGAGTCTAGAGGAAGAGGAAGCCCTCAGGCAAATGAAAAGCTTTACTGTCTGCAGATCATAACCTGGACCAGTGAGAGAGAGTCTAGAGGAAGAGGAAGCCCTCAGGCAAATGAAAAGCTTTACTGTCTGCAGATCATAACCTGGACCAGTGAGAGAGAGTCTAGCGGAAGAGGAAGCCCTCAGGCAAATGAAAAGCTTTACTGTCTGCAGATCATAACCTGGACCAGTGAGAGAGAGTCTAGAGGAAGAGGAAGCCCTCAGGCAAATGAAAAGCTTTACTGTCTGCAGATCATAACGTGGACCAGTGAGAGAGAGTCTAGCGGAAGAGGAAGCCCTCAGGCAAATGAAAAGCTTTACTGTCTGCAGATCATAACGTGGACCAGTGAGAGAGAGTCTAGAGGAAGAGGAAGCCCTCAGGCTATGATGGTCATGATGACCACTATTCCTAATTGGAAACATATTAGTGGCTATCAAGTTGAATATACCACAGGTGGACTCCAATCAAGTTGTAGAAACATCTCAAGGATGTTTCTACATCCTTGTTTCTATGTTTCTAGCGGCTATCAATTTGAATGCTGAGCTAGAACCCACCCAGACTCTGTAAATGACCAAGGTCAGTAGGACTCTGGCATCCTATTCCCTATATAGTGCACTACTTTAGACCAGGGCTCTGATCAAAAGTAGGGCACTATGTATGGAATAAGATGCCATTTGGGATGCAAACCTCTTCTCCCTGCAGCTAATGTGCACTAAAATGTGAGAGTCTATGTGTGATGTTCCCCTTTCACAGGCCGGGATGTCATTACCCACATACTCACCAGATACAGAGCCCGTGATATTGAATTACTTAGCCTTCTCTCCTTCTGTAGCTTTCTCTCTCTCTCTCTCTCTCTCTCTCTCTCACCTTCTCCATCTCTCTCTCTCTTTATTTCTCCCTCTCTCTCAATCAAATCAAATGTATTGATATAGCCCTTCGGACATCAGCTGATATCTCAAAGTGCTGTACAGAAGCATGGGAAACATGGGAAACATATGGCATGGGAAACATATGTCAACATTGCCAAAACAAGTGAAATAGATAAAAAACAAAAGTGAAATAAACAATAGAAAATGCACAGTAAACATTACACAAAAGTTCCAAAAGAATAAGGACATTACAAATGTCATATTATGTCTATATAATATCTATAACATTTCCTTAATTTTGGGTCAGTCACAGTGGTCAGGTATTCTGCCACTGTGTAATCTCTGTTTAGGGCCAAATAGCATTCTAGTTTGCTCTGTTCTTTTGTTAATTCTTTCCAATGTGTCAAGTAATTATCTTTTTGTTTTCTCATGATTTGATTGGTTCTAATTGTGTTGCTGTCCTGGGTCTCTGTGGGGTCTGTTTGTGTTTGTTGACAGAGCCCCAAGACCAGCTTGCTTAGGGGACTCTTCTCCACGTTCATCTCTCTGTAGGTGATGGCTTTGTTATGGAAGGTTTGGGAATCGCTTCCTTTTAGGTGGTTGTAGAATTTAACGTCTCTTTTCTTTGGATAATTAGCAGGTATCGGCCTAATTCTGCTCTGCAGGCATTATTTGGTGTTTTACGTTGTACACAGAGGACATTTTTGCAGAATTCTGCATGCAGAGTCTCAATTTGGTGTTTGGAACATTTTGTGAATTCTTGGTTGGTGAGTGGACCCCAGACCTCACAACCATAAAGGGCAATGGGTTCTATAACTGATTCAAGTATTTTTTAGACAGATCCTAATTGGTATTTCAAATTTGATGTTCCTTTTGATGGTGTTGAAGGCCCTTCTTGCCTTGTCTCTCAGATCGTTCACAGCTTTGTGGAAGTTACCTGTGGCGCTGATGTTTAGGCCGAGGTAAGTATCGTTTTTTGTGTGCTCTAGGGCAACGGTGTCTTGATGGAATTTGTATTCGTGGTCATGGCAACAGGACCTTTTTTGGAACACAATCATTATTGTCTTACTGAGATTTACTGTCAGGGCCCAGGTCTGTCAGGGCCCAGGTCTGACAGAATCTGTGCAGAAGATCTAGTTGCTGCTGTAGGCCATCCTTGGTTGGGGACAGAAGCACCAGATCATCAGCAAACAGTAGACATTTGACTTCAGAGTCGAATAGGGTGAGGCCGGGTGCTGCAGACTGTTCTAGTGCCCTCGCCAATTCGTTGATATACAGTACCAGTCAAAAGTTTGGACACACCTACTCATTCCAGGGTTTTCCTTTTTTCAACTATTTTCTACGTTGTAGAATAATAATGAAGACATCAAAACTATGAAATAACAGATATTGTAGTATGTAGTAACCAAAAAAGTGTTAAACAAATCAAATCAAAGTTTATTTGTCACGTGCGCTGAATACAACAGGTGTAGGTAGACCTTACAGTGAAATGCTGAATACAACAGGTGTAGTAGACCTCACAGTGAAATGCTGAATACAACAGGTGTAGGTAGACCTTACAGTGAAATGCTGAATACAACAGGTGTAGTAGACCTTACAGTGAAATGCTGAATACAACAGGTGTAGTAGACCTCACAGTGAAATGCTGAATACAACAGGTGTAGTAGACCTTACAGTGAAATGCTGAATACAACAGGTGTAGTAGACCTTACAGTGAAATGCTGAATACAACAGGTGTAGTAGACCTCACAGTGAAATGCTGAATACAACAGGTGTAGGTAGACCTTACAGTGAAATGCTGAATACAACAGGTGTAGTAGACCTTACAGTGAAATGCTGAATACAACAGGTGTAGTAGACCTCACAGTGAAATGCTGAATACAACAGGTGTAGTAGACCTCACAGTGAAATGCTTACTTAACCAATAGTGCAATTTCTAAGTTAGAAAAAAAAGGTATTAGGTGAACAATAGGTAAGTAAAGAAATAAAAACAACAGTAAAAAGACAGTGAAAAATAACAGTAGAGGCTATATACTGATTGAGGTAGTATGTACATGTAGATATGGTTAAAGTGACTATGCATATACAGTGCCTTGCGAAAGTATTCGGCCCCCTTGAACTTTGCGACATTTTGCCACATTTCAGGCTTCAAACATAAAGATATAAAACTGTATTTTTTTGTGAAGAATCAACAACAAGTGGGACACAATCATGAAGTGGAACGACATTTATTGGATATTTCAAACTTTTTTAACAAATCAAAAACTGAAAAATTGGGCGTGCAAAATTATTCAGCCCCTTTACTTTCAGTGCAGCAAACTCTCTCCAGAAGTTCAGTGAGGATCTCTGAATGATCCAATGTTGACCTAAATGACTAATGATGATAAATACAATCCACCTGTGTGTAATCAAGTCTCCGTATAAATGCACCTGCACTGTGATAGTCTCAGAGGTCCGTTAAAAGCGCAGAGAGCATCATGAAGAACAAGGAACACACCAGGCAGGTCCGAGATACTGTTGTGAAGAAGTTTAAAGCCGGATTTGGATACAAAAATATTTCCCAAGCTTTAAACATCCCAAGGAGCACTGTGCAAGCGATAATATTGAAATGGAAGGAGTATCAGACCACTGCATATCTACCAAGACCTGGCCGTCCCTCTAAACCTTCAGCTCATACAAGGAGAAGACTGATCAGAGATGCAGCCAAGAGGCCCATGATCACTCTGGATGAACTGCAGAGATCTACAGCTGAGGTGGGAGACTGTCCATAGGACAACAATCAGTCGTATATTGCACAAATCTGGCCTTTATGGAAGAGTGGCAAGAAGAAAGCCATTTCTTAAAGATATCCATAAAAAGTGTTGTTTAAAGTTTGCCACAAGCCACCTGGGAGACACACCAAACATGTGGAAGAAGGTGCTCTGGTCAGATGAAACCAAAATTTAACTTTTTGGCAACAATGCAAAACGTTATGTTTTGCGTAAAAGCAACACAGCTGAACACACCATCCCCACTGTCAAACATGGTGGTGGCAGCATCATGGTTTGGGCCTGCTTTTCTTCAGCAGGGACAGGGAATATGGTTAAAATTGATGGGAAGATGGATGGAGCCAAATACAGGAACAGGACCTGGAAGAAAACCTGATGGAGTCTGCAAAAGACCTGAGACTGGGACGGAGATTTGTCTTCCAACAAGACAATGATCCAAAACATAAAGCAAAATCTACAATGGAATGGTTCAAAAATAAACATATCCAGGTGTTAGAATGGCCAAGTCAAAGTCCAGACCTGAATCCAATCGAGAATCTGTGGAAAGAACTGAAAACTGCTGTTCACAAATGCTCTCCATCCAACCTCACTGAGCTCGAGCTGTTTTGCAAGGAGGAATGGGAAAAACTGTCAGTCTCTCGATGTGCAAAACTGATAGAGACATACCCCAAGCGACTTACAGCTGTAATCGCAGCAAAAGGTGGCGCTACAAAGTATTAACTTAAGGGGGCTGAATAATTTTGCACGCCCAATTTTTCAGTTTTTGATTTGTTAAAAAAGTTTGAAATATCCAATAAATGTCATTCCACTTCATGATTGTGTCCCACTTGTTGTTGATTCTTCACAAAAAAATACAGTTTTATATCTTTATGTTTGAAGCCTGAATTGTGGCAAAAGGTCGCAAAGTTCAAGGGGGCCGAATACTTTCGCAAGGCACTGTATGATGAACAGAGAGTAGCAGTAGTGTAAAATAGGGTTTGGGGGGAGGCACACAATGCAAATAGTCCCGGTAGCCATTTCATTACCTGTTCAGGAGTCTTATGGCTTGTGGGTTAAAAACTGTTGAGAAGCCTTTTTGTCCTAGACTTGGCACTCTGGTACCGCTTGCCATTCGGTAGTAGAGAGAACAATCTATGACTGGGGTGGCTGGGGTCTTTGACAATTTTTAGGGCATTCCTCTGACACCACCTGGTGTAGAGGTCCTGGATGGCAGGCAGCTTAGCCGTACGCACTACCCTCTGTAGTGCCTTGCGGTCAGAGTCCGAGCAGTTGCCGTACCAGGCAGTGATCTTGGTGTTGCAGCTGTAGAACCTTTTGAGGATCTGAGGACCCATGCCAAATCTTTTTAGTTTCCTGAGAGGGAATAGGCTTTGTCATGCCCTCTTCACGACTGTCTTGGTGTGTTTGGACCATTCTAGTTTGTTGGTGATGTGGACACCAAGGAACTTGAACCTCTCAACCTGCTCCACTACAGCCCCATTGATGAGATTGGAGGCGTGCTCGGTCCTCCTTTTCCTGTAGTCCAAAATCATCTCCTTAGTCTTGGTTACGTTGAGGGATAGGTTATTATTCTGTAACCACGTGGCCAGGTCTCTGACCTCCTCCCTATATGCTGTCTCATCGTTGTGTCATCTGACAACTTAATGATGGTGTTGGAGTCGTGCCTGGCCACGCAGTCGTGGATGTACAGGGAGGACAGGAGGGGACTGAGCACGCACCCCTAAGGGGCTCGTGTTGAGGATCAGCGAGACAGATGTGTTGCTACCTTCTGTCACCACCTGGAGGCGACCGGTCTGGAAGTCCAGGATCCAGTTGCAGAGGGAGGAGTTAGGCCCAGGATCCTTAGTTTAGTGATGAGCTCTGAGGGCACTATGGTGTTGAACACTGAGCTGTAGTCAATGAATAGCATTCTCACATAGGTGTTCCTTTTGTCCAGGTGGGAAAGGGCAGTGTGGAGTGCAATAGAGATTGCATCATCTGTGGATCTGTTTGGGCGGTATGCAAATTGGAGTGGGTCTAGGGTTTCTGGGATAATAGTGTTGATGTAAGCCATTAACAGCCTTTCAAAGCACTTCATGTCTACGGACGTGAGTGCTACGGGTCTGTAGTCATTTAGGCACGTTGCCTTCATGTTCTTGGGCACAGGGACTATGGTGGTCTGCTTGAAACATGTTGGTATTACAGACTCAATCAGACTCAATCAAATGTCAGTGAAGACACCAGTGCCAGTGTGCAAAGCTGTCATCAAGGCAAAGGTTGGCTACTTTGAAGAATCTCACATATAAAATATATTTTGATTTGTGTAACACTTTTTTGGTTACTACATGATTCCTTGTGTCTTATTTCATAGTTTTGATGTCTTCACTCTTATTCTAAATAGTCACAAAAAAAAAACCTGGAATGAGTAGGTGTGTCCAAACTTATGATTGGTACTGTATGTGTTGAAGAGGGTGGGGCTTAAGCTGCATCCCTGTCTCACCCCCCTGCCCTCCCCCTCCCCCAGCCCTGTGGAAAGAAATGTGTGTTTTTTTGTCAATTCTTTCCATGTTTGTGTACACAGATTTTATAATGTCATTTGTTTCCCCCCCCCCCCCCCCAACACCATTTTCCATCAATTTGTATAGCAGACCCTCGTGCCAAATTTAATCTAAAGCTTTTTTGAAAACAACAAAGCATGAAAAGACTTTGCCTTTGTTTTGGTTTGTTTGTTTGTTTGTCGATTTGGGTGTGCAGGGTGAATATGTGGTCTATTGTACTGATGTTACCTAGTCAGTTGTACAACTGAATGCATTCAACTGAAATGTGTCTTCCGCATTTTAACCAACCCCTCTGAATCAGTAGTTATTGGGGTCAAATTGTTCTACACTTTTGTAAATTGGGGTGATCAGTCCTTTGTTCCAAATATTGGGGAAGATGCCAGAGCTGAGGATGATGTTAAAGAGTTTAAGTATAGCCAATTGGAATTTGTGGTCTGTATATTTTTTAATTTCATTTATGATACCATCAAACCCTCAGGCCATTTTGGGTTGGAGGGCTTGTATTTTGTCATGTAGTTCATTCAATATAATTGGAGAATCCAGTGGTTTCTGGTAGTCTTTAATAGTTGATTCTAAGATTTGTATATGATCATGTATATGTTTTTGCTGTTTGTTCCTTGTTATAGAGCCACAAAGATTGGAGAAGTGGTTTAACCATACATCTCCATTTTGGATAGATAACTCTTTGTGTTGTTGTTTGTTTAGTGTTTTCCAATTTTCCCAGAAGTGGTTAGATTCTATAGATTCATCAATTACATTGAGCTGATTTCTGACGTGCTGTTCCTTCTTTTTCCGTAGTGTATTTCTGCATTGTTTTAGTGATTCACCATAGTGAAGGCGTTTTCTGGGTCTCTCTGTTTTTGGTTGGATAGGTTTCTCAATTCCTTCTTAGGTTTTTGCATTCTTCATCAAACCGTTTGTCATTGTTGTTAATTTTCTTAGGTTGTCTGCTTGAAATTATTAGGTTTGATAGGGAAGCTGAGAGGTCAAATATACTGTTTAGGTTTCTACTACCAAGTTTACACCTTCACTATTACAGTGAAACATTTTGTCCAGGAAATTGTCTAGAAGGGATTGAATTTGTTGTTGCCCAATAGTTTTTATGGTATATTTCCACTATTTTCCTTTCATCTACAGCATTTCTTAATATTACTCAGTTCATTTAGCTTTGATGCCTCATGATTGAGCATAGCTCTGGTCAAGTAGAGTGTGGTTTTGCTGTGATCTGATAGGGCTGTCAGTGGACTGACCGAATGCTTTAAGAGACTGGGTTGAGGTCAGTGATAAAGTAGTCTACGGCACTACTGCCAAGAGATGAGCATTAGGTGTACCCACCGTAGGAGTCCCCCTCAAAGCCTACCACACCGATAGGAAAGGATTTCTGAGCTTAATCTATTATGAATCATTAGTTATAAAAGTGACATGAGGGGTACCATAATGAAGCTTGGGAGGGGCTGAGTGCAGGGACAACATGTGGCAGTACAGATAAGGGGAAGAACCATTTTAAGGACCAGATCACTCAGCTCCCTGACAGACAATATTGATGCAATGTTTGGCGATAACGAGGAGACTCCACCCAGGGTGGGGTACGAATACTACCATGGATGAAACCATGTCTTTGTCTAATGCCGCTGTATTGACCCTCGGGGCAGAATAAACTTGGTTTAAAGCTTTGGTTTCCTTTGAGTTTTTACTCTGCATTAGAACCTATAACCACACTATGTACATATCCAGCGTCCGAAAGAACTGCAGGAGTTGTGACCTGTTTTTGTTGGTTATGTTGTCGTAGTTGTGTCTAAAGGGGGAGCATATGGGGGGGGGGGAATGCTGTCACCTCCAGGTAGGTGTTCGTCTCCCTGTGTGCTGAGGGTGTCAGGTTCTTGTCCGGTTCTGACATTTATGTCGCCACAGACTAGTACATACACGTCCCTGGGCCTGGAAATTGTTGATCTCCCCTTCTAGGATGGAGAAGCTGTCATAGTTAAAGTATGGGGATTCTAGTGGGGGGATATAGGTGGCACACATGAAGACATTTTTCTCTGTTGAGATAATTTCCTTATTAATTTCTATCCAGATGTAAAATGTTCCTGTTTTGACTAATTTAATAGAGTGGGTTAGGTCTGCTCTATACCAAATTAGCATACCCCTTGAGTCTCTTCCCTGTTTCACACCTGGTAGTTTGGTGGATAGGACAACCAGCTCTCTGTAACCTAGAGGGCAACCAGTGGGCCCGTCTCCTCCATACCATGTTTCTTGTAGGATGTCTGTATTTCTGATTACTTTGATGAAGTCTGGGTTCCTGCTCTTTAGGCAAAGGCAGATTACCTCAACCCCTTGAATATTCCAGGTTGAGATAGTAAAAGCTTTGTGTTCCATAGTGTCTTGTGTTGTTTTTGTGTGGTTTAGGCTCGGACCATCACAGTAGGTGTGAACAGAGCATGTTGAGCACCTGATACATACCTCTTAGGTCGCAGGATGAGGCTTGGGCGGGTGTAATAGTGGGGGATGGGCCTGTTGCTCTGCTCACAGCCTGGGCATATGTCCTGCTGTCATGTTGAGGTCCTTGCCGCATGGGGCATGGTGTGGGCAGAAGGGGCATAGGTCTGATATGGGGGGGGGGGGGGGGCTATATAGGGTGTGGCCAGGGTTTGCTTGAGGTGGTCTTAGCTGGTTGGGGTGTGGCTGGTGATGCTGTGGTCTCTCTCTCTCTCTCTCTCTTCTCCCCATCTCTGTCTCTGTCTCTGTCTCTGCTCTCTCTACTTTCTCTCTCTCCATCTCTGCTCTCTCTCTGCTCGCACTGTCTCTGCTCTCTCTGTCTCTCTCTGTCTCTCAATCCAATTCAATTCATGCTTTGGGAAACATATGGTAACATCGCCAAAGCAAGTGAAATAGATAATAAACAAAACTGAAATAAAAAATACAAAAAAAGATCCAAAGGAATAGAGACATTTAAAATGTCATATTACGTCTATTGTAACGATGTGTAAATAATTAAAGTACAAAAGGGAAAATAAATAAACATAAATGTGGGTTGTATTTACAATGGTGTTTGTTCTTCACTGGTGGTCCTGTTCTTGTGGCAACAGGTCACAAATATTGCTGCTGTGATGTCACACTGTAGTATTTCACCCAGTAGGTATGTGAGTTTATCAAAATTGGATTTGCTGTGTGCACATAGCCTGTCTTCTCTTGAGAGCAAGGTCTTCCTATGGCGGCCTCTTTCAATTAAAGGCTATGCTCACTGAGTCTGTACATAGTCAAAGCGTTCCTTAACTTTGGGTCAGTCACAGTGGTCAGGTATTCTGCCGCTGTGTACTCTCTGTTTAGGGTCAGTCACAGTGGTCAGGTATTCTGCTGCTGTGTAATCTCTGTTTAGGGTCAGTCACAGTGGACAGGTATTCTGCCACTGTGTAATCTCTGTTTAGGACCAAATAGCATTTTAGTTTGCTGTTTTTTTGTTAATTCTTTCCAATGTGTCAAGTAATTCTCTTTTTGTTTTCTCATGATTTGGTTGGGTCTAATTGTGTTGCTGTCCTGGGGCTCTGTTCACAAACACTAACAGAAACCTACAGAGCCCCAGGACAGCAACACAATTAGACCCAACCAAACCAGGACCAACTTGCTTAGGGGACACTTCTCCAGGTTTAATTCTCTATAGGGGATGGCTTTGTTATGGAAGGTTTAGGAATCGCTTCCTTTTAGGTGGTTGTAGAATTTAACAGCCCTTTTCTGGATTTTGGTCGTTAGCGGGTATCGGCCTAATTCTCCTCTGTGTGCATTATTTGGTGTTTTATGTTGTACAATTGAGGATATTTTTGCGTACAATTTGGTGTATGTCCCATTTTGTGAATTATTGGGTTGTAAGCGGACCCCAGACCTCCCAACCATAAAGGGCAATGGGTTCTATAACTGATTCAAGTATTTTTTAGACAGATCCTAATTGGTATGTCAAATGTTCCATTTGATGGCGTAGAATGCTCTTCTTGCCTTGTCTCTCACATCGTTCACAGCTTTGTGGAAGTTACCTGTGGTGTTGATGTATAAGCAGAGGTATGTATAGTTGTTTGTGTGCTCTAGGGCAATGGTGTCTAGATGGAATTTGTATTCGTGGTCATACTGAGATTTACTGTCAGGACCCAGGTCTGTCAGGGCCCAGGTCTGTCAGGGCCCAGGTCTGACAGAATCTGTGCAGAAGATCTAGGTGCTGCTGTAGGCCCTCCTTGGTTGGGGACAGAAGCCCCAGATCATCAGCAAACAGTAGACATTTGACTTCGAGTAGGGTGAGGCCGGGAGCTGCAGACTGTTCTATTGCCCTCGCCAATTGGTTGATATAATTTATATGTTGAAGAGGGTGGGGCTCAAGCTTCATCCCTGTCTCACCCCATGGCCCTGAGGAAAGAAATGGGTGTTTTTTTGCTATTTTTTTTTGTTTGTGTACATTTTATGATGTTGTATGTATTTCCCCCAACACCGCTTTTCACCAATTTGCAAAGCAGAACCTCATGCCAAATTGAGTCAAAATATTATTTTAAATCAATAAAGCATGAGAAGACTTTGCGTTTGTTTTGGTATATTTGTTTGTTAATAAGGGTGTGCAGGCTGAATATATGGTCATTTGGTAAAAAGTAAATTTCACATTTGTGGTCTTCTCTCTCTTTGCTCTCTCTATCTCTCTCTCTGTCTCTACTCTCTCTTTATCTCTCTGGTTTGGCAGACAGGCAGGGGCCAGAAGGGGGTAAGGAGAATCACAAGGCTTCTCAAGCAGAGGAAAGACAGGCAGGCAGAGGATCATCGGGGGGCAGAGTCGGAGGCAGGGGGCAGGGGGGGATGAGAAGAATCACAAGACGTATCACTCAGAGGACAAGACTCAGTGTAGTTCCTTATTAAAAAAACAAAATCCTCATTCAATCTTGTTCTGAGTGCAGCTCTAACGAATTCTTGCCCTTGAGGCAGAGTTGACCTTAAGAGCAAGATAGAATAAAGAAAGTCAAATTTGGTTGTCACAACAGGTTTACACACATCAATAACACATCCCCTCTCATCCTCTTGACTAAAGTTCTGGAATAATTGTGGATTATATCAGCCAAGAGCAATGGAAGACAATCAAATTCCTCACATCTCCACCACTCAACACGTTCCTCCATGCTTGGCCAGGATTGGATCAAAACACTGAAATCTGATTCAGAGGGGTTGGGTTAAAAAACATTTCAGTTGAATGCATTCAGTTGAACAACTGACTAGGTATCCCCTTTCCCCTAATTTCCTTCCATAAGTGTGTGTGAGAAAGAAAGGGTGAAAAAACAAGATGACATTAACATCAGACCTTCAGAAAAGTGAGTAATCTGTGGGCTTTTCTAATGAGTTTTGAGGTCTTGTCTGTCTCACGACAATACTATGGGTACATAGCTCAGGACACATCACACACAGACACAGACACAGATACACACACACACAGTGGTGTAGTGGAGGGTATATGCTGATATACACCCTATACCCATTTATTTTTCAATGGGCATTTGTAACCGGTCTGAAATGACTAGGAAGTTAGCGGTGCATGCAAGTAGCGTTTCAATAGGCAACGTCACTCGCTCTGAGACCTCTGAGGAGTTGTTTCCCCTTTGCCCCGTTGCTTTTGTGGAACGAAAGGTTACGCTGCTTCTGAGGTAACTGCTGTCAATGTGTTCAGAGGGTCTCTGTTTCGAGCCCAGGTTGTGGCTAGGAAAAGGACGAAAACGATACTGTTACATTGGTGCCGTGACACGGATCACTCAGAGGTCAAAGGGGGATGAGTGTAGCTGGTGTGAAACGGCTAGATAGTTGGTGACATCACTTCCTTTGAGACGTAGAAGCAGTTGGTTCCTTTGCTCTGCAAGGACCACAGCTTCTGCGGTGCGATAGGTAACGATACTCTTGGTTCGAGCCCAGGGTGGGGCAAGGAGAGGGAAGTTAGTAATATTGTCATATATTGCATATACTCGCTTCTTAATACCCATGATGCATATCAAAGTGGGGTAGTGGAGGTAAACACTGTATCAATTATGAAGGCTGATGGAACAATTCAGAATGTTTAGCTTAAAATGTTGATAGGCTATTATTTCTTCACATTTTGGGCGCAGCAATGTGCACACGGCAGTAGGCCTACGTGCATATATTCCTAAATGTAATTTGCGGGAGAGGGGGGTAAACTGTTCTAAAATGAGCAACTCTCATGCAAGCGGTTTCATGGACAGAGATGGAAATATCTGTTAGAAATGTAGAAAGAGGGGAGATCTAAAGTTGCAACAACTAGCATGGGTTGCTAATATGACTAGGATAATGCATTTGGCTGTTAGGCTGCTGTCCCCCACGATAAAATCTGTGAGGGGATTGTTGATCTGTGTCCGTCTGTTAGTACGTCCGTTCATACGTAAGACACACACAATATCTCAGACAGCACTGGCTCAATTTTTACGAAACTTGGGTGAATGATGCATCTTGAAATAGAGATCTGGCATTAACAAAATTACACGGATTGGCCAGATGGTGGCGCTATAACAAGATATATAAAAAATGCTAACTTTGAAAGGTCACACCCCTCACCCTGTTTGACCTAAAGTCACGGAATTCGATCCATAGTTCCCTCTCCTCACAAGGAGCAGATCTGCCTCAGATTCCCACGTGAACATTTAAGATCCACCATTTTGAATGTTGTGAAAAACACTTCAAACGCTTCTTCTTCTGGCATCGAATGACCGATCTGCACGAAACCTAATATGTGCTATCTATGGACACAGATCTCTCAACGCAATATTTTCCAGACTAGTACCTAAAACAAACACTGACCACGTGAATGTTTATTGGTCAGTGTTGTTTTAGGTACTGGTCTGGAAAATATTGCACAGACACTACTTAGTCAGTGTTGTTTTAGGTACTGGTCTGGAAAATATTGCACAGACACTACTTAGTCAGTGTTGTTTTAGGTACTGGTCTGGAAAATATTACACAGACACTACTTAGTCAGTGTTGTTTTAGGTACTGGTCTGGAAAATATTACACAGACACTACTTAGTCAGTGTTGTTTTAGGTACTGGTCTGGAAAATATTACACAGACACTACTTAGTCAGTGTTGTTTTAGGTACTAGTCTGGAAAATATTACACAGACACTACTTAGTCAGTGTTGTTTTAGGTACTGGTCTGGAAAATATTGCACAGACACTACTTAGTCAGTGTTGTTTTAGGTACTGGTCTGGAAAATATTACACAGACACTACTTAGTCAGTGTTGTTTTAGGTACTGGTCTGGAAAATATTACACAGACACTACTTAGTCAGTGTTGTTTTAGGTACTGGTCTGGAAAATATTACACAGACACTACTTAGTCAGTGTTGTTTTAGGTACTGGTCTGGAAAATATTACACAGACACTACTTAGTCAGTGTTGTTTTAGGTACTGGTCTGGAAAATATTACACAGACACTACTTAGTCAGTGTTGTTTTAGGTACTGGTCTGGAAAATATTACACAGACACTACTTAGTCAGTGTTGTTTTAGGTACTAGTCTGGAAAATATTACACAGACACTACTGGTCTGGTGCATAAATCAGTCATGGATATTCATATTGTAACAAGATTTGGTGAACATGTTGCAAACACTGCCAAGACTCAACATATGCAATAAGATTCATATTGACCACACAGTGGTGCTATAACAGGCACATGTTTATATCTCTCGATCTGTTTGACTCAGAGTGATGAAATTTGGCACACATGCTCAGGGATATGAGTCTAGCTAACCCACGTGATATATCAGACACTACTGGCCCTATTTTGACTAAACTTGGGTGAATGACTTGTCTTGTCATTGTGATCCAACATTTACTAAATTACACTGATTGGCCCAAGGGGGGAGGCGCTGCATCATTCATGGGGGAAGACATGTTTACCGTTGCCTTGTTTGGGTTGACATGAGGTGGAAACAATGTTGGTTCAATCTGTTTTTTCCTCGTGGGAACCATCTTCTGGTTTATGGTAAAGGCTTTCCCATAACCCTTCTCAATTAAAAGTTAACTAGCTAGGCCTTCCTGCATGGTTATTTGCATCAATCCAGTAGCCATTTGTTTTTCACACTCCATCTCATGTGCTAACCAAGCAACAGTGCTAGGTGCCTGTGCACTTTTAGTAACTTTACTAAAAAAAAAAAAATCTACATTTCCCTAGATTTTTCCCAGACCTCAAAGTGGTCTCCTGAAATGGTTTAAACATTGTTACGGATTTAATTAGAACATCCAATTTAGAGAAAAAAAAAGAAACACATTTGAAACCTGTGCATTTCTGACTCTCTATTTCAATAGTAGGCCCACTAATGGCCTACTTGAACAGCTTGGGTTGGCCTGACTCTGAAAGGACAATGTGGAATTCATCATTTTAGGTAATGTCTCTGTTTCTCTGGCGGGCCGATTGGGACATGTTTTCAAAATTAGAGTATACCCACTTCTCCAGGCACCACTGTACGCACACACACGCACACGCATACACATGCACGCGCACACACACGCACACACATACACACACCATCTGTAGATAAGATTCAGGATGCTAATGGGTGGTAAATGTTTGTTCAGGATGTGAAAAGTGAATCCATTACGTCCAAATATAGTCTTGTTGTCACTCCAGGCTCTGGGGGACTTTGGGGAGCTGTGATGTGATGATATGCTTTACACAGTGTGTGTGTGTGTGTGTGTCAGGCAGCAGCAGGCCTATTCAAGCAGAGAATAATTGCTGCCAGTCTGACAGCCAGATGGTAATGAAGGGAATTATAGGAAGAGGCTTTTCTGTATCTCTCTTGTCTTGTTCAATGCCTCCAAGCCTCCTGTGTTTCAAATCAAACCGTTGACTTAGATGATAAAACACTGAATCACGCACCACCCCAAAAAAATATATCCTATTGTGTTGCCAGTATTCACCCGAGAAGGTATACCGTCACAATACAAACGCTAGAAAATCTACCCCCGACAGACAGCATTTCTGTCTCATTCCCTTCATAGCATCCTGTTTCAAAGCAGGCTAGTCATACCACGTGAATGATAAAACCACATTGTGCCATACCATTTCCACCAGTTAAAAGCTGCTAAAAAAAGGTGGGTTGGTGGTGTAAATATTTACCCGAGGGCTGAGGATGTATAGCCTGCCATCACAAAACATATTTATCAAATCAAGGGAGAGGGAGCGGGAGACGAGGACAGGGACATACACATGGTGTCACGCCCTGGCCTTAGTTATCTTTGTTTTCTTTATTATCTTGGTTAGGTCAGGGTGTGCCATGGGGGATTTGTGTTTTGTCTGGTCTAGGGTTTTTGTATGTTTATGGGGCTGTGTCCTTTCTAGGTAGTTTTGTATGTTTATGGGAAACAGCCCCATAAACATACAAAACTACCTAGAAAGGACACAGCCCCATGGGGATTTGTGTTTTGTCTGGTCTAGGGTTTTTGTATGTTTATGGGGCTGTTTCCTTTCTAGGTAGTTTTGTATGTTTATGGGGCAGTTCCCTTTCTAGGTAGTTTTGTATGTTTATGGGGCTGTGTCCTTTCTAGGTAGTTTTGTATGTTTATGGGGCTGTTTCCTGTCTAGGTAAATTGTATGCCTATGGTTGCCCAGATTGGTTCTCAATTAGAGGCAGGTGTTTATCGTTGTCTCTGATTGGGAGCCATATTTAGGCAGCCATATTCTTTGGCTATTTTGTGGGTGATTGTTTCCTGTCTTTGTGTTTTCTGCACCAGTTAGGACTGTTTCGGGTTTGCCATGTTTATTATTTTGTATTCTGTTCATGTTTAGTTTCACTTATAAAAAAAAAAAAAACATGAACTCTAACCACGCTGCATTTTGGTTCTCCTTCGACGGAAGAAAGCCGTTACACATGGGGGCTCACTTGGTAGATCATGGCACTTGCAACGCCAGGCTTGTGTGTTTGATTCCCACTGGGACTTACAGTATGCACACACTAATGTAAGTCACTCTGGATAAGAGCATCTGCTACATTACTAAAATGTAAATGTTGCTAGTTCTGAAGCTGGCTGTTCCCAGATCTGGGACTACTGCCTCACTCTACTCATCTAAGGATTATTCCCACAGAGGTTAAATTGTACCTCATTGTTGATCCAGATAGTTGATGTAAAGCTGATCAATCGATTTTCCCATAAAGCCTCAGGCTTATTCTACTCTGGGTTGTTATGGTTATCAGGGTCGTCATGGTGAGGATAAGAGGGTTCTGAATAATGGATACAATGGCGTTGAGGTTGTCTAGGTTTTGACCTATTGACCTCGAGTCTGCAGCCTCCTTTGTCATTGTATTCACAGTTACCATTCCCATCCGTTCCTCTAATTCAGAGTGTTCGTTGTGTGTAGGACCTATGGTTGCGGATGGTGGGCTCCATGTTTCAGAAAGAGAGAGGAGTGTCAGTGCCTGCGTGCCTGTCTGTGGGTCAACCTACCAGTACGTATGGTGTGCTCTCCTCCAGTGCACGAGAAGTCCCCAGAGGTAAGCAGGAAGCAGGTAGCCTCTTTCTTGGTGGCCTTGTTCCCCCTGTCCGACCGGGCGTGTTTGCGGCCGTGGCCGTGCCGTAGGTTCCACTTCTCGCTGGGTGACAGCGGCTGGGTCAGGCTGCACCCCTCATCCGACGACAGAGCCAAGTTGGCGTCTCCGTTCTGCTTGGAGTCTGACAGGACAGACAGACTTGGTTCATAAAGCAGTGGATCTAGGATCAGGTCCTCCCTGTCCGTTTAATCTTATTCATTAGGGTATAAATGGCTAAACTGATCCGTGATCAGCACTCCTACTCTGACAGCGTCATGTTGTTGTCTCCATTTTGCTCATATCCCCCACTAAGGGTCTCAGACTAAGAGTGCTGATCAAGGATCAGGTCCCTCTGTCCTGCTCATGTTATCTTATTCAATATGATTTAAAAATGATTTAAAAATCCATGATCAGCACTCCTACTCTGAGAGTCTTTGTGAATACACAAGCCGACCCAGACCTGGATTCAAAATACTATTTGTAATAAATGCGATACTTCAGCCGGGCTTGAATAAGCTTGCCAGGCGCAACGGAACCAGTGGATTATCCTCCAGTTCTAACCCATCTGGAAGCAAACGGTCAAACTATTCAACATGTTTACAACGGAACCAGTGGATTATCCTCCAGTTCTAACCCATCTGGAAGCAAACGGTCAAACTATTCAACATGTTTACAACGGAACCAGTGGATTATCCTCCAGTTCTAACCCATCTGGAAGCAAACGGTCAAACTATTCAACATGTTTACAACGGAACCAGTGGATTATCCTCCAGTTCTAACCCATCTGGAAGCAAACGGTCAAACTATTCAACATGTTTACAACGGAACCAGTGGATTATGCTCCAGAGTTCTAACCCATCTGGAAGCAAACGGTCAAACTATTCAACATGTTTACAACGGAACCAGTGGATTATCCTCCAGAGTTCTAACCCATCTGGAAGCAAACGGTCAAACTATTCAACATGTTTACAACGGAACCAGTGGATTATCCTCCAGAGTTCTAACCTATCTGGAAGCAAACGGTCAAACTATTCAACATGTTTACAACGGAACCAGTGGATTATCCTCCAGAGTTCTAACCCATCTGGAAGCAAACGGTCAAACTATTCAACATGTTTGGAGTAGTATTTGAAACCGGGTCTACAAGAGACACAGGGTCCGGACTGTCAGGGCCCGGACTGACAGGGCCCGGACTGACAGGGCCCGGACTGACAGTAAATGCCAAAGATTTTACTCAACATCTCCTCAGGTTTTTTAAGAGAGAAAGTTAAACTACAGAGCCACAATGTAACTTTACTGTGAAAACACTCATTTTCTCCCTGGGCAAACTCTGAACTGAACTTAACTTATGTGGGAAGGGTATGAGAATGATCATATCACGTTGTGTTACTGTCTTCAGGGCTAGGTACAGTAAGCCTATTTTATTACTTTATTATCGGAAAAAATACAAAATAAACCATGATACATGACTACAGTAGAAAAGAAAGAGTTCTATTTTACCGTTTGTGAAACAACGCAGCAAATACAACATCATCTAATAGCTATTGGTGTAAAAAATGCACTACTGTAGTATTCATTACTGACGCCTTCAATTTGAATGGGTAAAATTAGTGATGGTATAAATGAATGATAAATCCATTTATCATTATGGCGTCGGTTCGTACACCATCATTCAGTTTGATGTGTAAAGGGGAGTAGTGGGTTTGAAAAAGTTTGCATGACGTCCGAGTGTAAATGGGTGGAACGGTTGATGGTTCTGAATTATGAAACATCCACTCATCATTGTGGCCTATGGTATATATATCATAACGATGCTTCAAACACATTCTGGTACAGAGACGGGTGGATAAAGCATGGTCAATGGAGTGATATTACTGCCAACAGAATCGGATTTAAATCATTTTGAATGTGTCTCTGACCTGAGTTGATCTAGCTGATTTTCTCATATCAATGCTTCAAAAAACATTTTAAGTGTGCAGTGACAGTGTAATGAATGAATAGAGTATATGGGGGAAATTAGTGCCAAAACATTGATGTTTATATTCAGATTCTACTTTGAATTGGTCTGACCTGAGCGGTTCCTGTTGATATTCTCCTCTGCAGCCAGAGGACATGTATCACTCTGAGTACTGTCCCTGGGAGAGTTAGCGACAGACTTCCCGAACGAGGCCGTGTCCGTGGGAGCGTCCGGGTTCGGATTGTGTGCTTTCTTCTTCTTAGGCAGCTTCTGTTTAGCCATGGCCAGGGAGTAGTACATCCCAAAGTTGTTGACTATAACAGGCACGGGCATGGCGATGGTCAGCACCCCCGCCAGGGCGCACAGCGCGCCCACCATCATGCCCAGCCACGTCTGGGGGTACATGTCCCCGTAGCCCAGGGTGGTCATGGTGACCACGGCCCACCAGAAGGAGATAGGGATGTTTTTGAAGTGGGTGTGTTTAGAGCCGCGGGGGTCGTCCGGTTGGGCCCCTATCCGCTCTGCGTAGTAGATCATCGTGGCGAAGATGAGGACGCCCAACGCCAGGAAGACAATAAGCAGGCAGAACTCGTTGACGCTGGCTCTCAACGTGTGGCCGAGAACCCTCAGACCGACGAAATGCCTGGTCAGCTTGAAGATCCGGAGGATCCGGACGAAACGGACTACCCGTAGAAACCCCAGGATGTCGGAGGCTGCTTTAGAGGAGGACAGGCCGCTGAGGCCCATCTCCAGGTAGAAGGGCAGGATGGCCACGAAGTCAATGACGTTTAACATGTTCTTGATGAAGAGCAGCTTGTCGGGACAGCAAACGATGCGGACGAAGAACTCCAAGGTGAACCAGACCACACAAACGCCCTCCACCACGGTCAGAATGGGCTTGGTCACCACCTAGAGTAGATCACATTATGGATTAGATTATACATTATGTTAGATTATACATTACATTAGATTATATATAAAATTATATATTACATTAGATTATATATTACATTAGATTATATACAAGATTATATATTACATTAGATTACATACAAGATTATACATTACATTAGATTATATACAAGATTATACATTACATTAGATTATATACAAGATTATATATTACATTAGATTATATACAAGATTATATATTACATTAGATTATATACAAGATTATACATTACATTAGATTATATATTACATTAGATTATATACAAGATTATATATTACATTAGATCATATACAAGATTATACATTACATTAGATTATATACAAGATTATATATTACATTAGATTATATATTACATTAGATTATATACAAGATTATATATTACATTAGATTATATACAAGATTATACATTACATTAGATTATATACAAGATTATACATTACATTAGATTATATACAAGATTATATATTACATTAGATTATATACAAGATTATATATTACATTAGATTATATACAAGATTATACATTACATTAGATTATATACAAGATTATATATTACATTAGATCATATATAAGATTATATATTACATTAGATTATATATAAGATTATATATTACATTAGATTATATATAAGATTATATATAAAATGATATTACATTAGATTATATATAAAATTAAATTACAGATTAGATTATACATTACATTAGATTATATATAAGATTATACATTTGATTAGATTACAGACTAGATTATACATTACATTAGATTATATATTACATTAGATTATATATAAGATTATACATTACATTAGATTATAGATAGACTATACATTTGATTATACATTCTATTAGATTATGCATTACATTAGACTGTACATTAGATTATACATTCCATTAGATTATATATAAGATTATACATTACATTAGATTATATATTAGATTATACATTAGATTAGATTACAGACTAGATTATACATTACATTAGATTATATATAAGATTATACATTACATTAGATTATATATAAGATTATACATTAGATTAGATTACAGACTAGATTATACATTACATTAGATTATATATTACATTAGATTATATATAAGATTATACATTACATTAGATTATATATACATTTATACATTAGATTAGATTACACATTAGATTATAGATAGACTATACATTTGATTATACATTCTATTAGATTATGCATTACATTAGACTGTACATTAGATTATACATTACATTAGATTATACATTAGATTGTACATTACATTAGATTATACATTCTATTAGATTATACATTACATTAGAGTAGACACTAGATTTGATTGTAGATTAGATTATACATTAGATTATTGAATTTCAATTGAGGGATCATTGAAGTATCAATCTATTAATCAATATATTATCTAAATTAATTTGGTCACTAAAATGTGCTTAAAAATGTTGGCCATAACACAAAGATACAATACAGTACAATACAACAGAGTACAATATAATGCAGTACAATACAATGCAGTACAATACAGTACAATACAATATAATACAGTACAATACAATATAATACAGTACAATAATATACAGTACAATACAGTACCATACAATATAGTACAATACAGTACCATACAATATAGTACAATACAGTACCATACAATATAGTACAATACAGTACCATACAATATAGTACAATACAGGTCCATACAATACAGTACCATACAATACAGTATAATACAGTACAATACAGTACAATACTATACTGTACAATACCATACAATATAGTACAATACAGTACCATACAATATAGTACAATACAGTACCATACAATACAGTACCATACAATACAATACAGTACCATACAATACAGTACAATACAGTACCATACAATATAGTACAATACAGTACCATACAATACCATACAATACAGTACCATACAATATAGTACAATACAGTACCATACAATACAATACAGTACCATACAATACCATACAATACAGTACAATACAGTACCATACAATATAGTACAATACAGTACCATACAATACAATACAATACAGTACCATACAATATAGTACAATACAGTACCATACAATAAAGTACAATACAGTACCATACAATATAGTACAATACAGTACCATACAATACAGTACAATACAGTACCATACAATATAGTACAATACAGTACCATACAATACAATACAATACAGTACCATACAATACCATACAATACAGTACAATACAGTACCATACAATATAGTACAATACAGTACCATACAATACAATACAATACAGTACCATACAATACCATACAATACAGTACAATACAGTACCATACAATATAGTACAATACAGTACCATACAATACCATACAATACAGTACAATACAGTACCATACAATATAGTACAATACAGTACCATACAATATAGTACAATACAGTACAATACAGTACCATACAATATAGTACAATACAGTACCATACAATATAGTACAATACAGTACCATACAATACCATACAATACAGTACAATACAGTACCATACAATATAGTACAATACAGTACCATACAATACAATACAATACAGTACCATACAATACCATACAATACAGTACCATACAATACCATACAATACCATACAATACAGTACCATACAATACCATACAGTACCATACAATACCATACAATACAGTACAATACAGTACCATACAATATAGTACAATACAGTACCATACAATACAATACAGTACCATACAATACCATACAATACAGTACAATACAGTACCATACAATACCATACAATACAGTACAATACAGTACCATACAATATAGTACAATACAGTACCATACAATACCATACAATACAGTACAATACAGTACCATACAATATAGTACAATACAGTACCATACAATATAGTACAATACAGTACCATACAATACCATACAATACAGTACAATACAGTACCATACAATATAGTACAATACAGTACCATACAATACCATACAATACAGTACAATACAGTACCATACAATATAGTACAATACAGTACCATACAATACAGTACAATACAGTACCATACAATATAGTACAATACAGTACCATACAATACAGTACCATACAATACCATACAATACAGTACCATACAAAGAAAAAATGTCCAATACGTTTAGGTCCCTATCCAGAAACAATGAAATGATCACCATATTGTTTTCACCTGCCCAAGCTCAGATCTCCACTAGATCCTAGAGAGTAGAGGCTCTGGGTTCTCCACTAAAGGCTAGAGGCTCTGGGTTCTCCACTAGAGTCTAGAGACTCTGGGTTCTCCTCTAGAGGCTAGAGGCTCTGGGTTCTCCACTAGAGGCTAGAAGCTCTGGGTTCTCCACTAGAGGCTAGAGGGTCTGGGTTCTCCACTAATTTCGAGAGGCTCTGGGTTCTCCACTAGAGTCTAGAGGCTCTGTTTTCTCCACTAAAGGCTAGAGGCTCTGGGTTCTCCAATAAATTCTAGAGTCTCTGGGTTATCCACTAGAGTCTAGAGGCTCTGGGTTCTCCACTAGAGGCTAGAGGCTCTGGGTTCTCCACTAGAGTCTAGAGGCTCTGGGTTCTCCACTAGAGTCTAGAGGCTCTGGGTTCTCCACTAGAGACTAGAGGCTCTGGGTTCTCCACTAGAGGCTCTGGGTTCTCCACTAGAGGCTCTGGGTTCTCCACTAGAGACTAGAGGCTCTGGGTCCTCCACTAGAGGCTAGAAGCTATGGGTTCTCCACTAGAGGCTAGAGGCTCTGGGTTCTCCACTAGAGACGAGAGACTCTGGGTTCTCCACTAGAGGCTAGAGGCTCTGGGTTCTTTCTGGAAAGCATCACAGTCTATTGACAATGAGGAACCCTCTCTCTTACCTCCACCGAGACAACCTCCTCCGTGTGGTTCCCCACCACCACGTGTTCCGTGCGGTTCTGCAGGTCATTGAAGTACTCGTGGGTCTCCAAACAGAACGTAGTGATGGAAACCAGAATGAAGAAGAGGGAGGCAAACGCTATGCCCTGAAACAAGACAATCAACCAGTCAATCACTCAATTAACCAATCACTCAATTAACCAATCACTCAATTAACCAATCATTGAAAAGCCAGCAGTTTTCAGAAAGTGGCTTGATGGTACAACTCAATAGTAACATTCAAAGTGCCTTCAGAGTACAACTCAACCGCTGCCCTAGTTAAACAGTTTACAGAAGATGATCTTGACAGGTGTCTACTCTGCCTCTGACCGATACAGACTGAATACATAGAGAACTTGTGACTGATACCGATAATAACAATAAGTAGCTTTTACTAGCAGAATGTAATACGTCTGCTAGTATGGGCTAATGCTAACTGGACAATTGATAACTTACAACATTCAAAGTAGTAGTAGTAGATTTATTGGGTAATAAAATAAAAATAAACATTCACGTTATGAATTTATCGTTAACTGTATAATTACCGTGATAATTCAGTCCATTTATTGGGATATGGATTTTTTTTGTTGTTGTCCATATCACCCAGCTCTACTCTGACCTTAAACTCACCGCTGAAAAGCTCACCATTCACCTGCTTTCCTGCTCATCTCCCACAATAACTCTGCTCTGTCTGTGTTTGTGTTAGCATTTGGAAAACAAATCCAAACAATGTACTGTACTGCTGATTGATTTGTGTGGGTGGGCTGAATGTAGAGATGGCAGGTACTAAGTGCCTGAATGGCATTGATGGGGACATATTTATCCAGCTGCCAGAGGAGGAGGAGGAGACAGAAGCACAGTAGAGAGTTAATCCAATCTGTCCATGGTGATATAGTCAAGACTAATAACCCGAGTCCTCTCACAGTCACAGCGCCGTCCCAAATTACACACCATTCCCTACACAGTGTCACTACTTTTGACCGGGGCATATAGGGCTCTCTTGTCAAAAGAAGTGCACTATATAGGAAAAAGGGTGTCATTTCGAATGTACACTCAGACTATACAAGGGAATATGAAAACAGCTCATTTTCAGATGTGTTGATAGTCGATAGGTGACATTTGTCAACCTCCGTACTGTGGCCGCATCATAATCAACAACATGCTGTGATTAATAGATAGTTGACTATTGGCTAAATCACACTAAGGGCTAAATCACACTAAGGGATAAATCACACTAAAGGCTAAATCACACTGAGGGCTAAATCACACTAAAGTCTAAATTACACTAAAGGCTAGATCACACTAAGGGATAAATCACACTAAAGGCTAAGTCACACTGAGGGCTAAATCACACTAAGGGATAAATCACACTAGGGGCTAAATCACACTAAGGGATAAATTACAAAACGCTAAATCACACTAGGGGTAAATCACACTAAGGGATAAATCACACTAAGGGATAAATCACACTAAGGCTAAATCACACTAAGGCATAAATCACACTAGTGGTAAATCACACTAAAGGCTAAATCACACTAGTGGTAAATCACACTAAGGGATAAATCACACGAAGGGATGAATCACACTAAAGGCTAAATCACACTAAGGGATAAATCACACTAAGGGATAAATCACACTAAGGGATAAATCACACTAAGGGATAAATCACACTAAGGGATAAATCACACTAACTGATAAATCACACTAAGGGATAAATCACACTAACTGATAAATCACACTAACTGATAAATCACACTAACTGATAAATCACACTAACTGATAAATCACACTAAGGGATAAATCACACTAAGGGATAAATCACACTAAGGGATAAATCACACTAAGGGATAAATCACACTAAGGGATAAATCACACTAAGGGATAAATCACACTAAGGGATAAATCACACTAACTGATAAATCACACTAACTGATAAATCACACTAAGGGATAAATCACACTAACTGATAAATCACACTAACTGATAAATCACACTAACTGATAAATCACACTAACTGATAAATCACACTAACTGATAAATCACACTAAGGGATAAATCACACTAAGGGATAAATCACACTAAGGGATAAATCACACTAAGGGATAAATCACACTAACTGATAAATCACACTAACTGATAAATCACACTAACTGATAAATCACACTAACTGATAAATCACACTAACTGATAAATCACACTAAGGGATAAATCACACTAAGGGATAAATCACACTAAGGGATAAATCACACTAAGGGATAAATCACACTAAGGGATAAATCACACTAAGGGATAAATCACACTAACTGATAAATCACACTAAGGGATAAATCACACTAAGGGATAAATCACACTAAGGGATAAATCACACTAAGGGATAAATCACACTAAGGGATAAATCACACTAAGGGATAAATCACACTAACTGATAAATCACACTAACTGATAAATCACACTAACTGATAAATCACACTAACTGATAAATCACAGTAAGGGATAAATCACACTAAGGGATAAATCACACTAAGGGATAAATCACACTAACTGATAAATCACACTAAGGGATAAATCACACTAAGGGATAAATCACACTAAGGGATAAATCACACTAACTGATAAATCACACTAAGGGATAAATCACACTAAGGGATAAATCACACTAAGGGATAAATCACACTAAGGGATAAATCACACTAAGGGATAAATCACACTAAGGGATAAATCACACTAACTGATAAATCACACTAAGGGATAAATCACACTAACTGATAAATCACACTAACTGATAAATCACACTAAGGGATAAATCACACTAAGGGATAAATCACACTAAGGGATAAATCACACTAACTGATAAATCACACTAAGGGATAAATCACACTAAGGGATAAATCACACTAAGGGATAAATCACACTAAGGGATAAATCACACTAAGGGATAAATCACACTAAGGGATAAATCACACTAAGGGATAAATCACACTAAGGGATAAATCACACTAACTGATAAATCACACTAAGGGATAAATCACACTAACTGATAAATCACACTAACTGATAAATCACACTAAGGGATAAATCACACTAACTGATAAATCACACTAACTGATAAATCACACTAACTGATAAATCACACTAACTGATAAATCACACTAACTGATAAATCACACTAACTGATAAATCACACTAAGGGATAAATCACACTAACTGATAAATCACACTAAGGGATAAATCACACTAAGGGATAAATCACACTAAGGGATAAATCACACTAAGGGATAAATCACACTAACTGATAAATCACACTAAGGGATAAATCACACTAACTGATAAATCACACTAAGGGATAAATCACACTAAGGGATAAATCACACTAACTGATAAATCACACTAACTGATAAATCACACTAAGGGATAAATCACACTAAGAGATAAATCACACTAAGGGATAAATCACACTAAGGGATAAATCACACTGAGGGATAAATCACACTAAAGGATAAATCACACTAAGGGATAAATCACACTAAGGGATAAATCACACTAAGGGATAAATCACACTAAAGTCTAAATCACACTAAGGGATAAATCACACTAAGGGATAAATCACACTAAGGGATAAATCACACTAAGGGATAAATCACACTAAGGGATAAATCACACTAAGGGTAAATCACACTAAGGGATAAATCACACTAAGGGATAAATCACACTAACTGATAAATCACACTAAGGGATAAATCACACTAAAGTCTAAATCACACTGAGGGATAAATCACACTAAGGGTAAATCACACTAAATGATTAACTGCTCCATCATTATGGGTACATCACATTTTGAATGTGTTATTTTAATAGAATGAATACCATCAGTCTTTATTGATGTAATTAAAACGACATCTGAAGTACATCTCCACAAAGAAAAGATTTAGTTCCTCTCTGGGTCCCCTGGGTCTCTGGGTCCCCTGGGTCTCTGGGTCCCCTGGGTCTCTGGGTCCCCTGGGTCTCTGGTACTTGGTCTCTGGTCCCGGTCTCTGGTCCAGGGTATCTGAGTCCTTGGTCCCCGGGCTCTGGTACCTGGGTTCCTGGTCTTTCTGGTGTCTGGTCTCTGGTCTCTGGTCCAGGTTATCTGGGTCCTTGGTCCCCAGGCTCTGGTACCTGGGTTCCTGGTCTTTCTGGTGTCTGTTCTCTGGTCTCTGGTCTCTGGTCCAGGTTATCTGGGTCCTTGGTCCCCAGGCTCTGGTACCTGGGTTCCTGGTCTTTCTGGTGTCTGGTCTCTGGTCTCTGGTCCAGGTTATCTGGGTCCTTGGTCCCCAGGCTCTGGTACCTGGGTTCCTGGTCTTTCTGGTGTCTGGTGTCTGGTCTCTGGTCCTGGTCTCTGGTCCAGAGTATCTGGGTCCCTGGTACGTGGGTTCCTGGTCTTTCTGGTGTCTGGTCTCTGGTCTCTGGTCCAGGTTATCTGGGTCCTTGGTCCCCAGGCTCTGGTACCTGGGTTCCTGGTCTTTCTGGTGTCTGGTCTCTGGTCCTGGTCTCTGGTCCAGGGTATCTGGGTCCCTGGTACCTGGGTTCCTGGTCTTTCTGGTGTCTGGTCCCTGGTCTCTGGTCCTGGTCTCTGGTCCAGGTTATCTGGGTCCTTGGTCCCCAGGCTCTGGTACCTGGGTTCCTGGTCTTTCTGGTGTCTGGTGTCTGGTGTCTGGTCCTGGTCTCTGGTCCAGAGTATCTGGGTCCCTGGTACCTGGGTTCCTGGTCTTTCTGGTGTCTGGTCCCTGGTCTCTTTGGTCTCTGGAGTATAGGGTCTGGGAACTACAATAAGTATGACTTTTGATTGTAGAATGAGTGCTATAAATCTTGGGATGGATGGAAAGAGAAATATCTACAGAACATCTATCTGAGCCCATATAGTCTATCATCATAACAACATTCATCAGTGTGTGTAAAGCACGGTCCCCTGGGTCTCTAGCCACAGGGGTCACTCACAAGGCCCTATTCTGCCCCACAGAGAGTGCAGGTCCCTGGGGTTTCTCCTGCACAACAGAGGAGTGTGGATCTGTGGGGCCAGCCAGAGGACAAAGACAGCCAGTCTGCCTGCCTCCCTCCCTCCCTGTCTGTCTGTCTGTCTGCTTGCCTCCCTGTCTGTCTGCCTCCCTCCCTGCCTCCCTGTCTGTCTGCCGGCCTCCCTGTCTGCCTCCCTCTGTTCCTCCCTCTCTCCCTGTCTGCCTGTCTGTCTGTCTGTCTGTCTTTCTGCTCCTCTTTGTCTTTCAGAACGTGAAATGTTGATAATGGCTCTGGAGAGTACAAGTGGCAAGCATATTTACACTGCACTGAGAGACACTGCAGACCTACAGTCTGTCCACACACACACACACACACACACACACACACAACTCATGCAGATGTTTCCATTGTGTCCCTTCATCAATAACCTCCTAGCAGAGACAACACAGACAGAGATCACACAGTCAGACACACAGACAGACAGACAATTAAAACAGAACCATCAGTCTTGACTAACAGGTGCATTTTGAGGAGACGATATACAGTGCCTTGCGAAAGTATTCGGCCCCCTTGAACTTTGCGACCTTTTGCCACATTTCAGGCTTCAAACATAAAGATATAAAACTGTATTTTTGTGTGAAGAATCAATAACAAGTGGGACACAATCATTAAGTGGAACGACATTTATTCGATATTTCAAACTTTTTTAACAAATCAAAAACTGAAAAATTGGGCGTGCAAAATTATTCAGACCCCTTAAGTTAATACTTTGTAGTGCCACCTTTTGCTGCGATTACAGCTGTAAGTCGCTTGGGGTATGTCTCTATCAGTTTTGCACATCGAGAGACTGACATTTTTTCCCATTCCTCCTTGCAAAACAGCTCGAGCTCAGTGAGGTTGGATGGAGAGCATTTGTGAACAGCAGTTTTCAGTTCTTTCCACAGATTCTCGATTGGATTCAGGTCTGGACTTTGACTTGGCCATTCTAACACCTGGATATGTTTATTTTTGAACCATTCCATTGTAGATTTTGCTTTATGTTTTGGATCATTGTCTTGTTGGAAGACAAATCTCCGTCCCAGTCTCAGGTCTTTTGCAGACTCCATCAGGTTTTCTTCCAGAATGGTCCTGTATTTGGCTCCATCCATCTTCCCATCAATTTTAACCATCTTCCCTGTCCCTGCTGAAGAAAAGCAGGCCCAAACCATGATGCTGCCACCACCATGTTTGACAGTGGGGATGGTGTGTTCAGCTGTGTTGCTTTTACGCCAAACATAACGTTTTGCATTGTTGCCAAAATGTTCAATTTTGGTTTCATCTGACCAGAGCACCTTCTTCCACATGTTTGGTGTGTCTCCCAGGTGGCTTCTGGCAAACTTTAAACAACACTTTTTATGGATATCTTTAAGAAATGGCTTTCTTGCCACTCTCCATAAAGGCCAGATTTGTGCAATATACGACTGATTGTTGTCCTATGGACAGAGTCTCCCACCTCAGCTGTAGATCTCTGCAGTTCATCCAGAGTGATCATGGGCCTCTTGGCTGCATCTCTGATCAGTCTTCTCCTTGTATGAGCTGAAAGTTTAGAGGGACAGCCAGGTCTTGGTAGATTTGCAGTGGTCTGATACTCCTTCCATTTCAATATTATCGCTTGCACAGTGCTCCTTGGGATGTTTAAAGCTTGGGAAATCTTTTTGTATCCAAATCCGGCTTTAAACTTCTTCACAACAGTATCTCGGACCTGCCTGGTGTGTTCCTTGTTCTTCATGATGCTCTCTGCGCTTTTAACGGACCTCTGAGACTATCACAGTGCAGGTGCATTTATACGAAGACTTGATTACACACAGGCGGATTGTATTTATCATCATTAGTCATTTAGGTCAACATTGGATCATTCAGAGATCCTCACTGAACTTCTGGAGAGAGTTTGCTGCACTGAAAGTAAAGGAGCTGAATAATTTTGCACGCCCAATTTTTCAGTTTTTGATTTGTTAAAAAAAGTTTGAAATATCCAATAAATGTCGTTCCACTTCATGATTGTGTCCCACTTGTTGTTGATTCTTCACAAAAAAATACAGTTTTATATCTTTATGTTTGAAGCCTGAAATGTGGCAAAAGGTCGCAAAGTTCAAGGGGGCCGAATACTTTCGCAAGGCACTGTATGTGCAGGTCTTGGCTCCTAGTAGGAGACAATATAATATGTGCAGGTCTTGGCTCCTAGTAGGAGACGGTATAATATGTGCAGGTCTTGGCTCCTAGTAGGAGACGGTATAATATGTACAGGTCTTGGCTCCTAGTAGGAGACGATATAATATGTGCAGGTCTTGGCTCCTAGTAGGAGACGGTATAATATGTGCAGGTCTTGGCTCCTAGTAGGAGACGGTATAATATGTACAGGTCTTGGCTCTTAGTAGGAGACGATATATGTACAGGTCTTGGCTCCTAGTAGGAGACGGTATAATATGTGCAGGTCTTGGCTCCTAGTAGGAAACACCAATGCCTTCCTCCTCTCTTTCAAGTTGATGATGGAGCACCTTGCCATAAGGCAAAAGTGATAACTAAGTGGCTCGGGGAACAAAACATCGATATTTTGGGTTCATGGCCAGGAAACTCCCCAGACCTTAATCACATTGAGAACTTGTGGTCAATCCTCAAGAGGCGGGTGGACAAACAAAAACACACAAATTCTGACATAATCCAAGCATTGATTATGCAAGAATGAGCTGCCATCAGTCAGGATGTGGCCCAGAAGTTAACTGACAGCATGCCATGGCGGATTGCAGAGGTCTTGAAAAAGAAGGGTCAACACTGCAAATATTGACTCTTTGCATCAACTTCATGTGATTGTTACTAAAAGCCTTTGACACTTATGAAATGCTTGTAATTATACTTCAGTATTCCATAGTAACATCTGACAAAAAATATCTAAAGACACTGAAGCAGCAAACTTTGTGGAAATTAATATTTGCGTCATTCTCAACTTTTGGCCACGGCTGTAGTAGTAACATCGGGGAACAACAATATTTTTTTAACCTTTATTTAACTAGGCAAGTCAGTTAAGAACAAATTTTTATTTTCAATGGCAGCCTAACTGCCTGTTCAGGGGCAGAACGACAGACGGGGATTTGAACTTGCAACATTCCGGTTACTAGCCCAACACTCTAACCACTAGGCTAACTGCCTGTTCAGGGGCAGAACGACAACCTTGTCAGCTCGGGGATTTGAACTTGCAACATTCCGGTTACTAGCCCAACACTCTAACCACTAGGCTAACTGCCTGTTCAGGGGCAGAACGACAACCTTGTCAGCTCGGGGATTTGAACTTGCAACCTTCCGGTTACTAGCCCAACACTCTAACCACTAGGCTACCCTGCCGCCCTATCTTTGTGTTGGTGATATATGTAAGGTACTGTGTAACACCTGGCCACGGCTGTACATCTTTGTGTTGGTGATATATGTAAGGTACTGTGTAACACCTGGCCACGGCTGTACATCTTTGTGTTGGTGATATATGTAAGGTACTGTGTAACACCCGGCCACGGCTGTACATCTTTGTGATGGTGATATATGTAAGGTACTGTGTAACACCTGGCCACGGCTGTACATCTTTGTGTTGGTGATATATGTAAGGTACTGTGTAACACCTGGCCACGGCTGTACATCTTTGTGATGGTGATATATGTAAGGTACTGTGTAACACCTGGGTCATAGAACACACCTCCTCGATGGAGGATGAAGGCCAGATCAATACTCTGTTCCTTTGTCACCCCTGGTTAAATAACTTGCCTATAAAGCTACTTTTAAAAAGGCCATTCCTTATTTATCAGACTGACTCCTTCATATTGCACTCTAGTCTCTCTGGTTCAATAACATGTCTGTAGAGTGTCTGTAGCTTCATATTACACTCTAGTCTCTCTGGTTCAATAACATGTCTGTAGAGTGTCTGTAGCTTCATATTGCACTCTAGTCTCTCTGGTTCAATAACATGTCTGTAGAGTGTCTGTAGCTTCATATTGCACTACTCATCACTATGATTATAATACAGTCATATATACGCCAATGGGGTGCTTGTAATCACGTCTGTAGAGACACTAATCTCTATTGAACTGGGATGCTTGTATCACGTCTGTAGAGACACTAATCTCTATTGAACTGGGATGCTTGTATCATGTCTGTAGAGACACTAATCTCTATTGAACTGGGATGCTTGTATCACGTCTGTAGAGACACTAATCTCTATTGAACTGGGATGCTTGTATCACGTCTGTAGAGACACTAATCTCTATTGAACTGGGATGCTTGTATCACGTCTGTAGAGACACTAATCTCTATTGAACTGGGATGCTTGTATCACGTCTGTAGAGACACTAATCTCTATTGAACTGGGATGCTTGTATCACGTCTGTAGAGACACTAATCTCTATTGAACTGGGATGCTTGTATCACGTCTGTAGAGACACTAATCTCTATTGTACTGGGATGCTTGTATCACGTCTGTAGAGACACTAATCTCTATTGAACTGGGATGCTTGTATCACGTTTGTAGAGACACTAATCTCTATTGTACTGGGATGCTTGTATCACGTCTGTAGAGACACTAATCTCTATTGAACTGGGATGCTTGTATCACGTCTGTAGAGACACTAATCTCTATTGAACTGGGATGCTTGTATCACGTCTGTAGAGACACTAATCTCTATTGAACTGGGCTGCCGATCACGTCTGTAGAGACACTAATCTCTATTGAACTGGGGGCTGCCGATCACGTCTGTAGAGACACTAATCTCTATTGAACTGGGGGCTGCCGATCACATTCATATATGTGATCAATATAACAATAATAATAATAATAATAAGACAAAAAGTGACTGACAGTAAAGTGAGAAACAGAAGAAACAGTAGGACACGATACTGTGAGATTTACTCAATGTGAAAACCTCATCTCTTCCAATAATCCTATGTGTGCACACATGAAATCGTGTATAATAAATAGGAAGCTCTGAGAATGTATGAATGGGACTGTGTTGACATGGTAATGATGTCTGAGGCTGACCTGAATGGAATCCTATTCCCTAGCCCCTATGGGGGTCAAAAGTAGTGCACTATATACTGTCGAAAATAGGATGCCTGAGAATGAATTCCTCTTGAATCTGTGTCGGGGAATGGCACTTACTATGGATGGATAGGTTTGTCTGCATAATTATTTCAATTTTAATTATGCATTGTTGATTTATGGTAGCCTATTTACAACTTGGCAAATCAAATTGGTCTCTCAGTGACCGTTCTAATCGCCTCTTTGATTCAATTAGACAATTATCTAGAAATTCAATCTGTGGCCGCACATAGAAAACAAGTACTTAGAAAAAGGAAATTGTATTCTGTCAGAATCACTTTCACAGTAATATCTCCTTAAATCACTAGCGATAAAAGTGTTGTTTCACATCTGTGAGATAAATGAACTGAATCTCAGACTCGACAAAGCTCACAGACCAACAAGTGTATCAGATCTATGTCTGTATGTACAGTGTCTTTGTAAAGAATTCAGACCCCGTGACTTTTTCCACATTTTGGTAGGTTACACCTTATTCTGAAATTGATTAAATTGTATTTTTTTCTCGTCATCAATCTACACACAATACCCCATAATGACATCACAATACCCCATAATGACATCACAATACCACATAATGACATCACAATACCCCATAATGACATCACAATACTCCATAATGACATCACAATACTCCATAATGACATCACAATACCCCATAATGACATCACAATACCCCATAATGACAAAGCAAAAAAAAAAACTAAAATATAACATTTCCATAAGTATTCAGACTCTTTACTCAGCACTTTGTTGAAGCACCTTTGACAGCGAGTACAGCCTTGAGTCTTCTTGGGTATGTCGCTACAAGCTTGGCACACCTGTATTTGGGGAGTTTCTCCCATTCTTCTCTGCAAATCCTCTCAAGCTCTGTCACGTTGGATTGGGAGCGTTGCTGCACAGCTATTTTCATGTCTCTCCAGAGATGTTCGATCGGGTTCAAGTCCGGGTTCTGGCTAGACCACTCAAGGACATTCAGAGACCGGTTCCCGAAGCCACTCCTGCGTTGTCTTGGCTGTGTGCCTGGGGTTGTTGTCCTGTTGGAAGGTGAATCTTCGCACCAGTCTGATGTCCTGAGCAATCTGGAGCAGGTTTTCATCAAGGATCTCTCCGTTCATCTTTGCCTCACTTCTGACTAGTCTCCCAGTCCCTGTCGCTGAAAAACATCCCCCCAGCATGATGCTGCCACCACCATGCTTCGCTGTAGGGATGGTGCCAGGTTTCATCCAGATGTGGCGCTTGGCATTCAGGCCAAAGAGTTCAATATTGGTTTCATCAGACCAGAGAATCTTGTTTCTCATGGTCTGAGAGTCTTTAGGTGCCTTTTGGCAAACTCCAAGTGGGTTATCATGTGCCTTTTACTGAGGAGTGGCTTCCGTTTGGCCACTCTACCATAAAGGCCTGATTGATGGAGTGCTGCAGAGATGGTTGTCCTTCTGAAAGTTTCTCCCATCGCAACAGAGGAACTCTAGAGCTCTGCCAGAGTGACCAGTGGGATATTGGTCACCTCCTTGACCAAGGTCCTTCTACCCCAATTGCCCAGTTTGGCAGGGGCAGCCATCTCTAGGAAGAGTCTTGGTGGTTCCAAACTTCTTCCATTTAAGAATGATGGAGGCCACTGTGATTTTGGGGACCTTCAATGCTGCAGACATTGTTTGGTACCCTTCCCCAGATCTGTGCCTCGACACAATCCTGTCTCGGAGCTCTACGGACAATTCTTTCAATCTCATGGCTTGGTGTTTGCTCTGACATGCACTGTCAACTGTGGGACCTTATATAGACAGGTGTCCAATCATGTCCAATCAATTGAATTTACCACAGGTGGACTCCAATCAAGTTGTAGAAACATCTCAAGGATGATCAATGGAAACAGGATGCACCTGTGCTCAACTTCGAGTCTCATAGCAAAGGGTCTGAATACTTATGTAAATAAGGTATTTATGTTTTTATTTTTAAAAACATTTGCTTGATGTGACAATAACCATAGGAGTTAGCAAAACTGTACTAACAGACCATAGGAGTTAGCAATACTGTACTAACAGACCATAAGAGTTAGCAATACTGTACAAACAGACCATAGGAGTTAGCAATACTGTACTAACAGACCATAGGAGTTAGCAATACTGTACTAACAGACCATAGGCGTTAGCAATACTGTACTAACAGACCATAGGAGTTAGCAATAATGTACTAACAGACCATAGGAGTTAGCAATACTGTACTAACAGACCATAGGAGTTAGCAATACTGTACTAACAGACCATAGGAGTTAGCAATACTGGAGATCTGGGATCAGGCTAGTTGGTTGATGAAATGCTGACCCATCAGCTTGTCTATGTATCTGTGTGGAGAAGCCCCTCAGCTTGTCTATGCATCTGTGTGGAGAAGCCCCTCAGCTTGTCTATGTATCTGTGTGGAGAAGCCCCTCAGCTTGTCTATGTATCTGTGTGGAGAAGCCCCTCAGCTTGTCTATGCATCTGTGTGGAGAAGCCCCTCAGCTTGTCTATGTATCTGTGTGGAGAAGCCCCTCAGCTTGTCTATGTATCTGTGTGGAGAAGCCCCTCAGCTTGTCTATGTATCTGTGTGGAGAAGCCCCTCAGCTTGTCTATGCATCTGTGTGGAGAAGCCCCTCAGCTTGTCTATGTATCTGTGTGGAGAAGCCCCTCAGCTTGTCTATGTATCTGTGTGGAGAAGCCCCTCAGCTTGTCTATGCATCTGTGTGGAGAAGCCCCTCAGCTTGTCTATGCATCTGTGTGGAGAAGCCCCTCAGCTTGTCTATGCATCTGTGTGGAGAAGCCCCTCAGCTTGTCTATGTATCTGTGTGGAGAAGCCCCTCAGCTTGTCTATGTATCTGTGTGGAGAAGCCCCTCAGCTTGTCTATGCATCTGTGTGGAGAAGCCCCTCAGCTTGTCTATGTATCTGTGTGGAGAAGCCCCTCAGCTTGTCTATGTATCTGTGTGGAGAAGCCCCTCAGCTTGTGTATGTATCTGTGTGGAGAAGCCCCTCAGCTTGTCTATGCATCTGTGTGGAGAAGCCCCTCAGCTTGTCTATGCATCTGTGTGGAGAAGCCCCTCAGCTTGTCTATGTATCTGTGTGGAGAAGCCCCTCAGCTTGTCTATGTATCTGTGTGGAGAAGCCCCTCAGCTTGTCTATGTATCTGTGTGGAGAAGCCCAACAAAACAGGCCGCTTCAGCATCTGGATTATTGAAACACGGTATAGTTTACACCCCAGAAATAAACAGAGCTGGAAATCTGGCCTGAACACAATCTGGTCCACCGAGACTCTTTTGGAGTGAAGGTGGTAGTTCACACACACACGCACACACAAACGCTCGCACACACAAACGTTCGCACACACACACACGGCAAGCATGCACGAAAAACATGCACGCACCCTTCCATGTCTGTCTGTCTGTCTGTCTGTCTGTCTGTCTGTCTGTCTGTCTCTTTGTCTGTCTGACCCTTTCTACCTACACTTTTAGCCAGTGTGTGAAAGAGACCAAGCCTAGACGTCTATACGATCTGTCCTCATGGGTGAGAGTGTTGGGGCTCCATTCAATCTCAGATCTGCTTTAGCCAACATGCGCATGAGGCGTAACTGCGAACTGTCAGATCCACAAGTGGCTCCCGGCTTTATACCTAATGCGGACATGAACAGAAATCGAATACAGACTATGTTCACAAGTTCAAACACTGGACAGTGAGATGTAATCCACACCTGGATTAGGTTGATATAAATCCTCATTCTTTTTTGTTTCCTGATTTTTTTCCATTTAAGTAAGTAAATGATTTATATAATTATATTAGTCCTACATTTTCTAAAGAAAGTGGTGCAGGTGTGGCTTTGTGACAATGACAGCAAGAGCAGCTGCTCGGCGCTTTGACAGCTCCAAGGCAGTGTCACCAACCAATACCCCCAAAACATCCGCTATGCGGGGGTCTGCTATTCCCCTGGATAACACTGATCTGCTTGTCAGTCTGTTTATACCTTGACAACAGAGTCTACCAGGGAAGTGTACTTGATTCTTTTTTTTTCTCTACTGTGTTATTGACTTGTTTATTGTTTTACTCCATGTGTAACTCTGTGTTGTTGTTTGTGTCTCACTGCTATGCTTTATCTTGGCCAGGTAGCAGTTGTAAATGAGAACTTGTTCTCAACTAGCCTACCTGGTTAAATAAAGGTGAAATAAAAATAAAATAAAATTCCCTAGTCCTTATATAGTGCACTACATTTGACCACAGCCCTATCGACCCTGTTCAAAAGTCGTGCCCTATATAGGTGAATAGGGTGAAATTTGGAACGCACTAACAAAGATATTAACGTTGACTATTTAGTATCCGAGAATTTAAACAGTGTCACAATGTTTGAACAGTTGCCAGTGTCAGACTCTTTCCAGGGTGCGTTGCCATGTTGGACTGAAGAATCCCTCAGTGTTATACAAGCAAAACGAAACACCTAACGCCAAGCTGGGGATGGGAGGCCTATGAAAAAGCTTAAATGGGGGTAAGAAGTATTGACGTTCAAATGAAGACCAGGGTTTAATGACAGGTCAAGTTACTGTAGACTCCCAGGGAAGGTGACTGAATTAACGGGGTCTGCTTCACTATAGACTCCCAGGGAAGGTGACTGTTTTAACGGGGTCTGCTTCACTATAGACTCCCAGGGAAGGTGACTGTATTAACGGGGTCTGCTTCACTATAGACTCCCAGGGAAGGTGACTGTATTAAAGGGGTCTGCTTCACAAAAGACTCCCAGGGAAGGTGACTGTATTAACGGGGTCTGCTTCACTATAGACTCCCAGGGAAGGTGACTGTATTAACGGGGTCTGCTTCACTATAGACTCCCAGGGAAGGTGACTGTATTAACGGGGTCTGCTTCACTATAGACTCCCAGGGAAGGTGACTGTATTAACGGGGTCTGCTTCACAAAAGACTCCCAGGGAAGGTGACTGTATTAACGGGGTCTGCTTCACTATAGACTCCCAGGGAAGGTGACTGTATTAACGGGGTCTGCTTCACTATAGACTCCCAGGGAAGGTGACTGTATTAACGGGGTCTGCTTCACTATAGACTCCCAGGGAAGGTGACTATTAACGGGGTCTGCTTCACTATAGACTCCCAGGGAAGGTGACTGTATTAAAGGGGTCTGCTTCACTATAGACTCCCAGGGAAGGTGACTATTAACGGGGTCTGCTTCACTATAGACTCCCAGGGAAGGTGACTGTATTAACGGGGTCTGCTTCTGTTACGGTGAGTGAATGAGGACCCAAAAGCGAACTAACTTAAACAGAGCTTCTTTAATAACCAAACAAAGGTAGGCTCAGATAGACCGGCAGATTCCGACAGGACAGGACAAGGTTACAGCAAACATGACGATAGTCTGGTTCAGGCATGAAACACAACAAACAAGAATCCGACAAGGACAGGAACAAAAACAGAGAGAGATATAGGGACCTAATCAGAGGGAAAAAGGGAACAGGTGGGAAACGGGGTGACGAGGTGGTTAGGAGGAGACAAGGCACAGCTGGGGGAAAGAGGGGGAGAAAAGGTAACCTAACAACGACCAGCAGAGGGAGACAGGGTGAAGGGAAAGGACAGAGACAAGACACAACATGACAGTACATGACAGTACCCCCCCACTCACCGAGCGCCTCCTGGCGCACTCGAGGAGGAAACCTGGCGGCAACGGAGGAAATCCTCGATCAGCGCACGGTCCAGCACGTCCCGAGAGGGAACCCAACTCCTCTCCTCAGGACCGTACCCCTCCCAATCTACGAGGTACTGGTGACCACGGCCCCGAGGACGCATGTCCAAAATTCTACGGACCCTGTAGATGGGTGCGCCCTCGACAAGGATGGGGGGGGGGGGGGGGAGACGAGCGGGGGCGCGAAGGACGGGCTTGATGCAGGAGACATGGAAGACCGGGTGGACGCGACGAAGGTATCGCGGAAGAAGAAGTCGAACTGCGACAGGATTAATGACCCGAGAAATACGGAACGGACCAATGAACCGCGGGGTCAACTTGCGAGAAGCCGTCTTAAGGGGAAGGTTCTGAGTGGAGAGCCAAACTCTCTGACCGCGACAATATCTAGGACTCTTAGTTCTACGCTTATTAGCAGCCCTCACAGTCTGCGTCCTATAACGGCAAAGTGCAGACCTGACCCTCTTCCAGGTGCGCTCGCAACGTTGGACAAAAGCCTGAGCGGAGGGGACGCTGGACTCGGCGAACTGAGATGAGAACAGCGGAGGCTGGTACCCGAGGCTACTCTGAAAAGGAGATAGCCCGGTCGCAGACGAAGGAAGCGAGTTGTGGGCGTATTCTGCCCAGGGGAGCTGTTCTGACCAAGACGCAGGGTTGCGAAAAGAAAGACTGCGTAAGATGCGACCAATAGTCTGATTGGCCCGTTCTGCTTGACCGTTAGACTGGGGGTGAAAGCCGGAAGAGAGACTGACGGAAGCCCCAATCAAACGGCAAAACTCCCTCCAAAATTGAGACGTGAATTGCGGACCTCTGTCCGAAACGACGTCTGACGGAAGGCCATGAATTCTGAAAACATTCTCGATGATGATTTGTGCCGTCTCTTTAGCAGAAGGAAGCTTAGCAAGGGGAATGAAATGAGCCGCCTTAGAGAACCTATCGACAACCGTAAGAATAACAGTCTTCCCCGCTGACGAAGGCAGTCTGGTGACAAAATCTAAGGCGATGTGAGACCACGGTCGAGAGGGAATAGGAAGCGGCCTGAGACGGCCGGCAGGAGGAGAGTTACCGGACTTAGTCTGCGCGCAGACCGAACAAGCAGCCACGAAACGACGCGTGTCATGCTCCCGGGTGGGCCACCAAAAACGCTGGCGAATGGAAGCAAGCGTACCCCGAACGCCAGGGTGGCCGGCTAACTTGGCAGAGTGAGCCCACTGAAGAACGGCCAGACGAGTAGGAACGGGAACGAAAAGAAGGTTCCTAGGACAAGCGCGCGGCGACGGAGTGTGAGTGAGCGCTTGTTTTACCTGCCTCTCAATTCCCCAGACAGTCAACCCGACAACACGCCCCTCAGGGAGAATCCCCTCGGGGTCAGTGGAGGCTACTGAAGAACTGAAGAGACGAGACAAAGCATCAGGCTTGGTGTTCTTAGAGCCCGGACGATAAGAAATCACGAACTCGAAACGAGCGAAAAACAGCGCCCAACGCGCCTGACGCGCATTAAGTCGTTTGGCAGAACGGATGTACTCAAGGTTCCTATGGTCAGTCCAAACGACAAAAGGAACGGTCGCCCCCTCCAACCACTGTCGCCATTCGCCTAGGGCTAACCGGATGGCGAGCAGTTCGCGGTTACCCACATCATAGTTACGTTCCGACGGCGACAGGCGATGAGAAAAATACGCGCATGGGTGGACCTTGTCGTCAGAGAGGGAGCGCTGAGAAAGAATGGCTCCCACGCCCACCTCTGACGCGTCAACCTCGACAACGAACTGTCTAGAGACGTCAGGTGTAACAAGGATAGGAGCGGATGTAAAACGATTCTTGAGGAGATCAAAAGCTCCCTGGGCGGAAACGGACCACTCAAAGCACGTCTTGACAGAAGTAAGGGCTGTGAGAGGAGCTGCCACCTGACCGAAATTACGGATGAAACGACGATAGAAGTTCGCGAAGCCGAGAAAGCGCTGCAGCTCGACGCGTGACTTAGGGACGGGCCAATCAATGACAGCTTGGACTTTAGCGGGATCCATCTTAATGCCTTCAGCGGAAATAACAGAACCGAGAAATGTGACGGAGGAGGCATGAAAAGTGCACTTCTCAGCCTTCACAAAAAGACAATTCTCTAAAAGGCGCTGGAGGACACGTCGAACGTGCTGAACATGAATCTGGAGTGACGGTGAAAAAATCAGGATATCGTCAAGGTAAACGAAAACAAAGATGTTCAGCATGTCTCTCAGGACATCATTGACTAATGCCTGAAAGACAGCTGGAGCGTTAGCGAGGCCGAAAGGAAGAACCCGGTATTCAAAGTGCCCTAACGGAGTGTTAAACGCCGTCTTCCACTCGTCCCCCTCCCTGATGCGCACGAGATGGTAAGCGTTACGAAGGTCCAACTTAGTGAAAAACCTGGCTCCCTGCAGGATCTCGAAGGCTGAAGACATAAGAGGAAGCGGATAACGATTCTTCACTGTTATGTCATTCAGCCCTCGATAATCTATGCAGGGACGCAGAGACCCGTCCTTCTTCTTGACAAAAAAAAACCCCGCTCCGGCGGGAGAGGAGGAGGGGACTATGGTACCGGCGTCAAGAGCTACAGACAAATAATCTTCGAGAGCCTTACGTTCGGGAGCCGACAGAGAGTATAGTCTACCCCGGGGGGGGGTGGTTCCCGGAAGGAGATCAATACTACAATCATACGACCGGTGTGGAGGAAGAGAGGTGGCCCTGGACCGACTGAACACCGTGCGCAGATCGTGATATTCCTCCGGCACCCCTGTCAAATCACCAGGCTCCTCCTGTGAAGAAGAGACAGAGGAAACAGGAGGGATAGCAGACATTAAACATTTCACATGACAAGAGACGTTCCAGGAGAGGATAGAATTACTAGACCAATTAATGGAAGGATTATGACAAACTAGCCAGGGATGGCCCAAAACAACAGGTGTAAAAGGTGAACGAAAAATTAAAAAAGAAATGGTTTCACTATGATTACCAGAAACAGTGAGGGTTAAAGGTAGCGTCTCACGCTGAATCCTGGGGAGAGGACTACCATCCAGGGCGAACAAGGCCGTGGGCTCCTTTAACTGTCTGAGAGGAATGTCATGTTCCCGAGCCCAGGTCTCGTCCATAAAACAGCCCTCCGCCCCAGAGTCTATTAAGGCACTGCAGGAAGCTGACGAACCGGTCCAGCGTAGATGGACCGACAAGGTAGTGCAGGATCTTGAAGGAGAGACAGGAGTAGTAGCGCTCACCAGTAGCCCTCCGCTTACTGACGAGCTCTGGCTTTTACTGGACATGAAGTGACAAAATGACCAGCGGAACCGCAATAGAGACAGAGGCGGTTGGTGATTCTCCGTTCCCTCTCCTTAGTCGAGATGCGGATACCTCCCAGCTGCATGGGCTCAGCACCCGAGCCGGCAGAGGAAGATGGTAGTGATGCGGAGAGGGGGGCGACGGAGAGCGCGAGCTCCTTTCCACGAGCTCGGTGACGAAGATCAACCCGTCGCTCAATGCGAATAGCGAGTTCAATCAAGGAATCCACGCTGGAAGGAACCTCCCGGGAGAGAATCTCATCCTTTACCTCTGCGCGGAGACCCTCCAGAAGACGAGCGAGCAAGGCCGGCTCGTTCCAGCCACTGGAGACAGCAAGAGTGCGAAACTCAATAGAGTAGTCTGTTATGGATCGATTGCCTTGACATAGGGAAGACAGGGCCCTGGAAGCCTCCTCCCCAAAAACAGATCGATCAAAAACCCGTATCATCTCCTCCTTAAAGTCCTGATACTGGTTAGTACACTCAGCCCTTGCCTCCCAGATTGCCGTGCCCCACTCACGAGCCCGTCCAATAAGGAGAGATATGACGTAGGCGACACGAGCAGTGCTCCTGGAGTAAGTGTTGGGCTGGAGAGAAAACACAATATCACACTGGGTGAGGAACGAGCGGCATTCAGTGGGCTCCCCAGAGTAACACGGCGGGTTATTGATTCTGGGCTCCGGAGATTCGAAAGCCCTGGAAGTGGCCGGTGGATCGAGGCGGAGATGGTGAACCTGTTCTGTGAGGTTGGAGACTTGGGTGGCCAGGGTCTCAACGGCATGTCGAGCAGCAGACACTTCCTGCTCGTGTCTGCCTAGCATCGCTCCCTGGATCCCGACGGCTGAGTGGAGAGGATCCGAAGTCGCTGGGTCCATTCTTGGTCGGATTCTTCTGTTACGGTGAGTGAATGAGGACCCAAAAGCGAACTAACTTAAACAGAGCTTCTTTAATAACCAAACAAAGGTAGGCTCAGATAGACCGGCAGATTCCGACAGGACAGGACAAGGTTACAGCAAACATGACGATAGTCTGGTTCAGGCATGAAACACAACAAACAAGAATCCGACAAGGACAGGAACAAAAACAGAGAGAGATATAGGGACCTAATCAGAGGGAAAAAGGGAACAGGTGGGAAACGGGGTGACGAGGTGGTTAGGAGGAGACAAGGCACAGCTGGGGGAAAGAGGGGGAGAAAAGGTAACCTAACAACGACCAGCAGAGGGAGACAGGGTGAAGGGAAAGGACAGAGACAAGACACAACATGACAGTACATGACAGCTTCACTATAGACTCCCAGGGAAGGTGACTATTAACGGGGTCTGCTTCACTATAGACTCCCAGGGAAGGTGACTGTATTAACGGGGTCTGCTTCACTATAGACTCCCAGGGAAGGTGACTATTAACGGGGTCTGCTTCACTATAGACTCCCAGGGAAGGTGACTATTAACGGGGTCTGCTTCACTATAGACTCCCAGGGAAGGTGACTGTATTAACGGGGTCTGCTTCACTATAGACTCCCAGGGAAGGTGACGTACACAGCTCTGAGCTCGCTGCAACCGTACTGTGCTGGCACTGAGAGAGACAGTAGGGTTAACTGGGTGCACTGAGAGAGACAGTAGGGGTAACTGGGTGCACTGAGAGAGACAGTAGGGGTAACTGGGTGCACTGAGAGAGACAGTAGGGGTAACTGGGTGCACTGAGAGAGACAGTAGGGGTAACTGGGTTCACTGAGAGAGACAGTAGGGGTAACTGGGTTCACTGAGTGAGACAGTAGGGGTAACTGGGTTCACTGAGAGAGACAGTAGGGTTAACTGGGTGCACTGAGAGAGACAGTAGGGGTAACTGGGTGCACTGAGAGAGACAGTAGGGGTAACTGGGTGCACTGAGAGAGACAGTAGGGGTAACTGGGTTCACTGAGAGAGACAGTAGGGTTAACTGGGTGCACTGAGAGAGACAGTAGGGGTAACTGGGTTCACTGAGAGAGACAGTAGGGGTAACTGGGTGCACTGAGAGAGGCAGGGGTAACTGGGTTCACTGAGAGAGACAGTAGGGGTAACTGGGTGCACTGAGAGAGACAGTAGGGGTAACTGGGTTCACTGAGAGAGACATTAGGGGTAACTGGGTTCACTGAGAGAGACAGTAGGGTTAACTGGGTTCACTGAGAGAGACAGTAGGGTTAACTGGGTGCACTGAGAGAGACAGTAGGGGTAACTGGGTGCACTGAGAGAGACAGTAGGGGTAACTGGGTGCACTGAGAGAGGCAGGGGTAACTGGGTTCACTGAGAGAGACAGTAGGGGTAACTGGGTTCACTGAGAGAAACAGTAAGGGTAACTGGGTGCACTGAGAGAGACAGTAGGGGTAACTGGGTGCACTGAGAGAGACAGTAGGGGTAACTGGGTTAACTGAGAGAGACAGTAGGGGTAACTGGGTTAACTGAGAGAGACAGTAGGGGTAACTGGGTGCACTGAGAGAGACAGTAGGGGTAACTGGGTGCACTGAGAGAGACAGTAGGGGTAACTGGGTGCACTGAGAGAGACAGTAGGGGTAACTGGGTTCACTGAGAGAGACAGTAGGGGTAACTGGGTTCACTGAGTGAGACAGTAGGGGTAACTGGGTTCACTGAGAGAGACAGTAGGGTTAACTGGGTGCACTGAGAGAGACAGTAGGGGTAACTGGGTGCACTGAGAGAGACAGTAGGGGTAACTGGGTGCACTGAGAGAGACAGTAGGGGTAACTGGGTTCACTGAGAGAGACAGTAGGGTTAACTGGGTGCACTGAGAGAGACAGTAGGGGTAACTGGGTTCACTGAGAGAGACAGTAGGGGTAACTGGGTGCACTGAGAGAGGCAGGGGTAACTGGGTTCACTGAGAGAGACAGTAGGGGTAACTGGGTGCACTGAGAGAGACAGTAGGGGTAACTGGGTTCACTGAGAGAGACAGTAGGGGTAACTGGGTTCACTGAGAGAGACAGTAGGGTTAACTGGGTTCACTGAGAGAGACAGTAGGGTTAACTGGGTGCACTGAGAGAGACAGTAGGGGTAACTGGGTGCACTGAGAGAGACAGTAGGGGTAACTGGGTGCACTGAGAGAGGCAGGGGTAACTGGGTTCACTGAGAGAGACAGTAGGGGTAACTGGGTTCACTGAGAGAAACAGTAAGGGTAACTGGGTGCACTGAGAGAGACAGTAGGGGTAACTGGGTGCACTGAGAGAGACAGTAGGGGTAACTGGGTTAACTGAGAGAGACAGTAGGGGTAACTGGGTTAACTGAGAGAGACAGTAGGGGTAACTGGGTGCACTGAGAGAGACAGTAGGGGTAACTGGGTGCACTGAGAGACAGTAGGGGTAACTGGGTTCACAGAGAGACAGTAGGGGTAACTGGGTACACTGAGAGAGACAGTAGGGGTAACTGGGTGCACTGAGAGAGACAGTAGGGGTAACTTGGTGCACTGAGAGAGACAGTAGGGGTAACTTGGTGCACTGAGAGAGACAGTAGGGGTAACTGTGCTCACTGAGAGAGACAGTAGGGGTAACTGTGCTCACTGAGAGAGACAGTAGGGGTAACTGGGTTCACTGAGAGAGACAGTAGGGGTAACTGGGTGCACTGAGAGAGACAGTAGGGGTAACTGGGTTCACTGAGAGAGACAGTAGGGGTATCTGGGTGCACTGAGAGAGACAGTAGGGGTAACTGGGTGCACTGAGAGAGACAGTAGGGGTAACTGGGTGCACTGAGAGAGACAGTAGGAGTACCTGGGTTCCCTGCTACCTGTTTCACTACAGATATATGATCCAGTTTGACATGAAATCAGCAGAGACTGCTCTTATTAGGTCTCCAGCTGTTATTCCATTGTCCTGTCAACACAAGGCTGTCTACACAAGGCTGACCACACAAGGCTGTCTACACAAGGCTGTCTACACAAGGCTGTCTACACAAGGCTGACCACACAAGGCTGTCTGCACAAGGCTGACCACACAAGGCTGTCTACACAAGGCTGTCTACACAAGGCTGTCTACACAAGGCTGTCTACACAAGGCTGACCACACAAGGCTGACCACACAAGGCTGTCCCACTGCACGGTGCCCTGTGTCCTTGTCTGAAACAGTGTCGCCGTGCTGCTAACAGACTGTGAAGCTAAACAGCTGGAAGTGATGGGCATCTGTGAGGACTCCCCAGCTGCTACCTCCCACCTCGAGGAGAGAGAATACTCACCAGCTGCTACCTCCCACCTCGAGGAGAGAGAATACTCACCAGCTGCTACCTCCCACCTCGAGGAGAGAGAGAGAATACTCACCAGCTGCTACCTCCCACCTCGAGGAGAGAGAGAGAATACTCACCAGCTGCTACCTCCCACCTCGAGGAGAGAGAATACTCACCAGCTGCTACCCCCCACCTCGAGGAGAGAGAGAGAATACTCACCAGCTGCTACCTCCCACCTCGAGGAGAGAGAGAGAATACTCACCAGCTGCTACCTCCCACCTCGAGGAGAGAGAATACTCACCAGCTGCTACCCCCCACCTCGAGGAGAGAGAGAGAATACTCACCAGCTGCTACCTCCCACCTCGAGGAGAGAGAGAGAATACTCACCAGCTGCTACCTCCCACCTCGAGGAGAGAGAGAGAATACTCACCAGCTGCTACCTCCCACCTCAAGGAGAGAGAATACTCACCAGCTGCTACCTCCCACCTCGAGGAGAGAGAGAGAATACTCACCAGCTGCTACCTCCCACCTCGAGGAGAGAGAATACTCACCAGCTGCTACCCCCCACCTCGAGGAGAGAGAGAGAATACTCACCAGCTGCTACCTCCCACCTCGAGGATAGAGAGAGAATACTCACCAGCTGCTACCTCCCACCTCGAGGAGAGAGAGAGAATACTCACCAGCTGCTACCTCCCACCTCGAGGAGAGAGAGAGAATACTCACCAGCTGCTACCCCCCACCTCGAGGAGAGAGAGAGAATACTCACCAGCTGCTACCTCCCACCTCGAGGAGAGAGAGAGAATACTCACCAGCTGCTACCTCCCACCTCGAGGAGAGAGAGAGAATACTCACCAGCTGCTACCTCCCACCTCGAGGAGAGAGAGAGAATACTCACCAGCTGCTACCTCCCACCTCGAGGAGAGAGAGAGAATACTCACCAGCTGCTACCTCCCACCTCGAGGAGAGAGAGAGAATACTCACCAGCTGCTACCTCCCACCTCGAGGAGAGAGAATACTCACCAGCTGCTACCTCCCACCTCGAGGAGAGAGAGAGAATACTCACCAGCTGCTACCTCCCACCTCGAGGAGAGAGAGAGAATACTCACCAGCTGCTACCTCCCACCTCGAGGAGAGAGAATACTCACCAGCTGCTACCTCCCACCTCGAGGAGAGAGAATACTCACCAGCTGCTACCTCCCACCTCGAGGAGAGAGAATACTCACCAGCTGCTACCTCCCACCTCGAGGAGAGAGAGAGAATACTCACCAGCTGCTACCTCCCACCTCGAGGAGAGAGAGAGAATACTCACCAGCTGCTACCTCCCACCTCGAGGAGAGAGAGAGAATACTCACCAGCTGCCGCCGCCCGCTGTATTGACAGTACTCTTTTCACCATACTGACCCAAAGGGTGTCATGCCGAGCTGTGCTGTACTGGCCTGGTTACACATCCTCCATGTTGAACATTCCAGACCTCCATTACACAAACAAACAGGTCCATTTAAACAAGGTGCTCAAGTGAAAAGAATGGCTGAAAAGTAGAAAGACAATATCTGATTTAATAGTGAGAAGAAACATTCTTCATGAGTAGTAATTAACCTAATAATTACCCTAGTAATAACTATTTTTTGACTCACCACATATGCTGCTGCTACTGTTCAATATCTATCCTGTTGCCAAGTCACTTTATTCCCAAGTTATATGTACAGTACCAGTCTAAAGTTTGGACACACCTACTCATTCAAGGGTTTTTCTTTATTTGTACTATTTTCTACATTGTAGAATAATAGTGAAGACATCAAAACGATGAAATAACACATATGGCATTACGGAGTAATCTAAAACGTGTTAATGAAACCAAAATATATTTTATATTTGAGATTCTTCAAAGGAGCCACCCTTTGCCTTGATGACAGCTTTGCACACTCTTGGCATTCTCTCAACCAGCTTCACCTGGAATGCTTTTCCAACATTCTTGGGTGATTAGGGCAATGATTGGATAATAAACTGGATGAGCTTCGATCAAGGCTATCCTACCAACAGGACATTAAAAACGGTAATATCTTATGTTTCACAGAGTCGTGGCTGAACAACGACATGGATAACATACATCTGGATGGGTTTTCAGTCCATCGGCAAGATAGAACAGCTGCCTCCGGTAAGACAAGGGGTGGTGGTCTGTGTCTATCTGTAAATAACAGCTGGTGCACAAAATCTAATATTAAGGAAGTCTCGAGGTTTTGCTCACCTGAGATAGAGTATCTCATAATAAGCTATAGACCACACTATCTACCAAGAGTTTTCATCTTTATTTTTCGTAGCCGTCTATTTACCACCACAAACCGATGCTGGCATTAAAACCGCACTCAATCAGCTGTATAAGGCCATAAGCAAACAAGAAAATGCTCATGCAGAGGCGGCACTCCTAGTGGCCGAGGACTTTAATGCAGAGAAACTTAAATCCGTTTTACCTCATTTCTACCAGCACGTTACATGTGCAACCAGAGAAAAAAAACTCTAGACCACCTTTACTCCACACACAGAGACGCGTACAAAGCTCTTCCTCGCCGGCCATTAGGCAAATCTGAACATAATTCTATCCTCCTGATTCCTGCTTACAAGCAAAAAGTAGAGCAGAAAGTACCAGTGACTCACAAAATACGGAAGTGGTCAGAGGAAGTAGATGCCAAGCTACAGGACTGTTTTGCTCAATACAGACGTGAATATGTTCCGGGATTCTTCCAATGGCATTGAGGAGTACACCACATCAGTCACTGGCTTTATCAATAAGTGCATTGATGACGTCGTCCCCACACTGACCATACGTACATACCCCAACCAGAAGCCATGGATTACAGGCAACATCCGCACTGAGCTAAAGGGTAGAGCTGCCGCTTTCAAGGAGCGGGACTATAACCCGGACACTTATAAGAAATCCCGTTATGCCCTCCTACGAACCATCAAACAGGCAAAGCATCAATAAAGGACTAAGAGAACGGCTGACATTTTACATGTTCCTGACCAATTGTGCTATTTGTTTGTTTTTTGCGTTGTTTGTAACTTATTTTGTACATAATGTTGCTGCTACCGTTTCTTATGACCAAAAATAACTTCTGGACATCAGAACAGCGATTACTCACGATTACTCACCACGAACTGGAAGAAGCTTTTTCCTTTAACTGCGGGAACAGGACCAAATCCCCATCATTTGCTTGAAGAAAAGACAGAGGAAAAGAGGATGCAGATCGAGCTGCCTTCTGAGAATCCGTAGGCGAGCGAGTAAACTCTCTCCGCCTTCCATTCTGCTTGCTAACATGCAATCATTGGAAAATAAAATGGATGACCTATGATTACGATTATCCTACCAGCAGGACATTAAGAACGGTAATATCTTATGTTTCACCAAGTCGTGGCTGAAAGACGACATGGATAATATAGAGCTGGCGGGATTTTCCATGCACCGGCAGAACAGAGATGCTACGTCTAGTAAGACGAGGGGTGGGGGTGTGTGTCTTTTTGTCAATAACTGCTGGTGAGCAATGTCTAATATTAAAGAAGTCTCGGGGTATTGCTCGCCTGCGATAGAGTACCTTATGATGAGCTGTAGACCACACTATCTACCAAGAGAATTCTCATCTATATTTACCACCACAGACCGATGCTGGCACTAAGACCGCACTCAACCAACTCTATAAGGCCATAAGCAAACAAGAAAATACTCATCCAGAAGGGGCACTCCTAGTGGCTGGGGACTTTAATGCAGGCAAACTTAAATTAATTTTACCAAATTTTTACCAGCAATGTGCCAGAGGAAAGAAAACTCTAGACCACCTTTACTCCACACACAGAGATGCAAAGCTCTCCAACCATCCTCAATTTGGCAAATCTGACCATAATTCTATCCTCCTGATTCCTGCTTACAAGCAAAAAGTAAAGCAGGAGGTACCAGTGACTCGCTCACCACGGAAGTGGTCAGATGAGGCGGATGCTAAGCTACAGGACTGTTTTACTAGCACAGACTAGAATATGTTCTGGAATTCATCCAATGGCATTGAGGAGTATACCACCCCAGTCATCGGCTTCATCAATAAGTGCATCGACGACGTCGTCCCCACAGAGACTGTACGTACATATCCCAACCAGAAGCCATGGATTACAGACAACATAAGGAATCAAGCTAAAGGCTAGAGCTGCCGCTTTCAAGGAGCGGGACACTGATCCGAACACTTATAAGAAATCCCGCTATGCCCTTAGACGAACCATCAAACAAGCAAAGCGTCAATACAGGATTAAGATTGAATCCTACTACAACGGCTCTAACACTCGTCGGATGTGGCAGGGCTTGAAAACTATTACGGACTACAAAGGGAAACCCAGACGCGAGCTGCCCAGTGACGCGAGCCTACCAGACAAGCTAAATGCCTTTTATGCTCGCTTCGAGGCAAGCAACACTGAAGCATGCACGAGAGCGCCAGCTGTTCTGGATGACTGTGTGATAACTCTCTCGGTAGCCGATGTGAACAAAACCTTTAAACAGGTCAACATTCACAAAGCCGCAGAGCCAGATGGATTACCAGGACGTGTACTCAAAGCACGTGCGGACCAACTGGCAAGTGTCTTCACTGACATGTTCAACCTCTCCCTGACTGAGTCTGTAATACCTACATGTTTCAAGCAGACCACCACAGTCCCTGTGCCCAAGTAAGCGAAGGTAACCTGCCTAAATGACTACCGACCCGTAGCGGTAATCACATCGGTAGCCAGGAAGTCGTCGGTAGCCAGGAAGTGCTTTGAAAGGCTGGTCATGGCTCACATCAACAGCATCCTCCCGAATACCCTAGACCCACTCCGATTTGCATACCACCCCAACAGATCCATATATGACACAATCTCGATCGCACTGCACACTGCCCTTTCCCACCTGGACAAAAGGAACACCTATGTGATAATGCTGTTCATTGACTACAGCTCAGCATTCAACACCATGGTGCCCACGAAGCTCGTCACTAAGCAAAGGTCACTGGGACTAATCACCTCCCTCTGCAACTGAATCCTGGAATTCCTGATGGGCCGCCCCCAGGTGGTAAGGGTAGGTAACTACACATCCGCCACACTGATCCGCAACACGGGGGCCCCTCAGGGGTGTGTACTTAGTACCCTCCTGTACTCCCTATTCATCCACGACTGCGTGGCCAAACACGACTTCAAGATTATCATTAAGTTTGCTGACGACACATCAGTGTTAGGCCTGATCACGACAACGATGAGACAGCCTATAGGGAGGAGGTCAGAGAACTGGCAGTGTGGTGCCAGGACAACAACCTCTCCCTCAATGTGAGCAAGACAAAAGAGCTGATCGTGGACTACAGAAAAACGTGCTAGAGCAGAACCACATTCACATCAATGGGGCTGTAGAGGAGCGGGACGAGAGTTTCAAGTTCCTTGGTGTCCACATCACCAACGAACTATCAATGTCCAAACACACCAAGACAGTCATGAAGAGGGCACGACAAAACCTTTTCCCCCTCAGGAAACTGAAAAGATTTGGCATGGGCCCTCAGATCCTCAAAAAGTTCTAACATCTGCAACATTGAAAGTATCCGGTTGCAACTGTTTGGTATCTGACCGTAAGGCACTACAGGAGGGTACTGCATACAGCCCAGTACATCACTGGGGTCAAGCTTCCTGCCATGCAGCACCTACATAATAGGCGGTGTCAGAGGAAAGTCCATAGAATTGTCAGAGACTCCAGTCACCCAAGTCATAGACTGTTTTCTCTGCTACCACACGGCAAGCGGTACCGGAGCGCCAAGTGTCGGATCAAAAGGCTCCTTAACAGCTTCTACCCCACAAGCCATAAGACTGCTGAACAATTAATCACATGGAGCACCAGACTAATACATTGACCCCCCCCCCCCTCCATTTGTTTTGTACACTGCTGCTACTCGCTGTTTATTATCTACAGTGCCTTGGGAAAGTATTCGGCCCCCTTGAACTTTGCGACCTTTTTGCCACATTTCAGGCTTCAAACATAAAGATATAAAACTGTATTTTTTGTGAAGAATCAACAACAAGTGGGACACAATCATGAAGTGGAACGACATTTATTGGATATTTCAAACTTTTTTAACAAATCAAAAACTGAACAATTGGGCGTGCAAAATTATTCAGTCCCCTTAAGTTAATACTTTGTAGCGCCACCTTTTGCTGCGATTACAGCTGTAAGTTGCTTGGGGTATGTCTCTATCAGTTTTGCACATTGAGAGACTGAAATTTTTTCCCATTCCTCCTTGCAAAACAGCTCGAGCTCAGTGAGGTTGGATGGAGAGCATTTGTGAACAGCAGTTTTTCAGTTCTTTCCACAGATTCTCGATTGGATTCAGGTCTGGACTTTGACTTGGCCATTCTAACACCTGGATATGTTTATTTTTGAACCATTCCATTGTAGATTTTGCTTTATGTTTTGGATCATTGTCTTGTTGGAAGACAAATCTCCGTCCCAGTCTCAGGTCTTTTGCAGACTCCATCAGGTTTTCTTCCAGAATGGTCCTGTATTTGGCTCCATCCATCTTCCCATCAATTTTAACCATCTTCCCTGTCCCTGCTGAAGAAAAGCAGGCCCAAACCATGATGCTGCCACCACCATGTTTGACAGTGGGGATGGTGTGTTCAGGGTGATGAGCTGTGTTGCTTTTACGCCAAACATAACGTTTTGCATTGTTGCGAAAAAGTTTAATTTTGGTTTTATCTGACCAGAGCACCTTCTTCCACATTTTTGGTGTGTCTCCCAGGTGGCTTGTGGCAAATTTTAAACAACACTTTTTATGGATATCTTTAAGAAATGGCTTTCTTCTTGCCACTCTTCCATAAAGGCCAGATTTGTGCAATATACAACTGATTGTTGTCCTATGGACAGAGTCTCCCACCTCAGCTGTAGATCTCTGCAGTTCATCCAGAGTGATCATGGGCCTCTTGGCTGCATCTCTGATCAGTCTTCTCCTTGTATGAGATGAAAGTTTAGAGGGACGGCCAGGTCTTGGTAGATTTGCAGTGGTCTGATACTCCTTCCATTTCAATATTATTATGGTGTGTACCTTGTTCTTCATGATGCTCTCTGCGCTTTTAACGGACCTCTGAGACTATCACAGTGCAGGTGCATTTATACAGAGACTTGATTACACACAGGTGGATTGTATTTATCATCATTAGTCATTTAGGTCAACATTGGATCATTCAGAGATCCTCACTGAACTTCTGGAGAGAGTTTGCTGCACTGAAAGTAAAGGGGCTGAATAATTTTGCACGCCCAATTTTTCAGTTTTTGATTTGTTAAAAAGGTTTGAAATATCCAATAAATGTCGTTCCACTTCATGATTGTGTCCCACTTGTTGTTGATTCTTCACAAAAAAATACAGTTTTATATCTTTATGTTTGAAGCCTTAAATGTGGCAAAAGGTTGCAAAGTTCAAGGGGGCCGAATACTTTCGCAAGGCACTGTATGTATAGTCCCTTCACCCCTACCTACATGTACACATTACCTCTAACCTGTACTCCCACACACTGACTCAGTACCGGTACCCCCTGTATATAATCTCGTTACTGTTATGTTATTGTGTTATTTGTTTTACTTTAGTTTATTTGGTAAATATTTTTTTAGCTCTTCTTGAACTGCACTGTTGGCTAAGGGCTTGTAAGTAAACATTTCGTGGTAAGGTCTACACTTGTTGTATTCGGCGCATGTGACAAATAGTGTGATTTGATTTGACTAGCCTCCCAATCCCTACCGCTGAAAAAAATCCCCACAGCATGATGCTGCCACCACCATGCTTCACCGTAGGGATGGTGCCAGGTTTCCTCCAGACGTGACGCTTGGCATTTAGGCCAAAGAGTTCAATCTTGGTTTCATTGGACCAGAGAATCTTGTTTCCCATGGTCTGAGAGTCTTTAGGTGCCTTTTGGCAAACTCCAAGCGAGCTGGCATGTGCCTTTTTACTGAGAAGTGGCTTCCGTCTGGCGACTCTACCATAAAGGCCTGATTGGTGGAGTTCCTTCTGGAAGATTTCTCCAATCTCCACAGAGGAACTCTAGAGCTCTGTCAGAGTGACCATCAGGTTCTTGGTCACCTCCCTGACCAAGGGCCTTATCTTTAGAATGCTCAGTTTGGCCCAGCGCCCAGCTCTAGGAAGAGTCTTGGTGGTTCCAAACTCCTTCCACTTAAGAATGATGGGGACCTCTGTGTTCTTGGGGTCCTTCAATGCTGCAGATACCCTTCCCCAGATCTGTGTCTCGACACAATCCTGTCTCGGAGCTCTACGAAAACTTCCTTTGACATCAAGACTTGGTTTTTGCTCGACATCCACTGTCAACTGTGGGACCTTATATAGACAGGTGTGTGCCTTTCCAAATCATGTCCAATCAATTGAATTTACCACAGGTGGACTCCAATCAAGTCGAAGAAACATCTCAAGGATGATCAATGGAAACAGGATGCACCTGAACTCAATTTCGAGTCTCATAGCAAAGGATCTGAATACTTATGTAAATAAGGTATTTCTGTTTTTTATTTGTAATAAATTTGCAAAAATGTATAATAACCTGTTTTTACTTTGTCATTAGGGGGTATTTTGTGTAGATTTCTGAGAAAAAAAATATTTAATCAATTTTATAATAAGGCTGTAAAGTAACAAAATGTGGAAAAAGGTCAAGGGATATGAATCTATTCCAAAGACACTGTATACCAAACCAAGTGGAGAGGCTGCTGTTGGACAGAAACTCAGACCCAGAATTGGGGCTTTAAAGTCAAAAAACATCCAAAAGACTGACATCTCTGTGTTACCTGTTTGAAGGCTGTTATGCCTGAGAGCTGTTTTGTTTTTACTGTGTATGTATGTATGCATGCATGTATGTATATATGCAGTGTATTTATGTAAATATATATGTATGTATATTATTTTACTGCTCTAGGTGTGTAATTATTTTTTGGATAACCTTATTTACTATTATGTATAGACTATTTATGCGATGAGCAATGCAGAGAACACCGGAAAAAGAATTATCATTTAATTACCACAGTGAATTATAGTAATGTTTGTTTATGTGTCAATTAATCCCATAAGGGATGGGTTGCCAACTGGGGATTTGACACAAAAAATAAAATAAAATTCATTTATTTCAGACTTAATTGTCGTTCACACACAGACTCTTAGACTTTACTCTTTCCTGCTCTTTTGATGCGTCTAATGATTTCACAGCACAGAGCCCATGCTCTCGTCCAGACAGTGTACAAACAGTTTAGCCCACAGTAGAATAAAACAGCAAACATAACCTCAATGGATTTCTGTCTGATGGTTAATCCTCTTTCTAAGGGAGGCACTGATCTGGAGGGCGATGGAGGCACTGATCTGGAGGGCGATGGAGGCACTGATCTGGAACCTGCGGTAACGTAACAAGGAGGGAGATAGAGGCACTGATCTGGAACCTGTGGTAATATGCACAACTGAGCCCCCAGGTTAATCAGGAAGCGTGGTGGAATAGCCTTAGTGTGCCATGCTCATAGACTGAAGATAATAGGTGAATGACATTCCGACATTGTCACCACTTTATTTTAAGAATATGAAATGTCAGAATAATAGTAGAGAGAATGATTTATTTCAGCTTGTATTTCTTTCGTTACATTTCCAATGGGTCAGAAGTTTACATACACTCAATTGGTATTTGGTATTAATGCCTTTAAATTGTTTAACTTGGGTCAAACATTTCGGATAACCTTCCACAAGCTTTCCACAATAAGTTGGGTGAATTTTGGCCCATTCCTCCTGACAGAGCTGGTGTAATTGAGTCAGGTTTGTGGGCCTCTTTGCTCGCACACGCTTGTTCAGTTCTGCCTACAAATGTTCTAAAGGATTGAGGTCCGGGCTTTGTGATGGCCACTCCAATACCTTGACTTTGTTGTTCTTAAGCCATTTTGCCACAACTTTGGAAGTATGCTTGGGGTCATTGTCCATTTGGAAGACCCATTTGCGACCAAGCTTTAATTTCCTGACTGATGTCTTGAGATGTTGTTTCAATATATCCACATAATTTTCCTTCCTCATGACGCCATCTATTTTGTGAAGTGCACCAGTCCCTCCTGCAGCAAAGCACCCCGCCCAAAATGAGGCTGCCACCCCTGTGCTTCACGGTTGGGATGGTGTTCTTCGGCTTGCAAGCCTTCCCATTTGTCCTCCAAACATAGCGATGGTCATTAGGGCCAAACAGTTCTATTTTTGTTTCATCAGACCAGAGGACATTTCTCCAAAAAGGTCTTTGTCCCCATGTGCAGTTGCAAACTGTAGTCTGGCTTTTTTATGGCGGTTTTGGAGCAGTGGCCTCTTCCTTGCTGAGTGGTCTTTCAGGTTATGTCGATCTAGGACTCGTTTTACTGTGGATATAGATACTTTGTACCTGTTTCCTCCAGAATCTTCACACGGTCAGTTGCTGTTGTTCTGGGATTGATTTGCACTTCTCGCACCAAAGTACGTTCATCTCTAGGAGACACAATGCGTCTCCTTCCTGAGCGGTATGACAGCTGCGTGGTCCCATGGTGTTTATACTTGCGTACTATTGTTTGTACAGATGAACGTGGTACCTTCAGGCGTTTGGAAATTGCTCCCAAGGATGGACCAGACTTGTGGAGGTCTACAATTTTTTTCTGAGGTCTTGGCTGATTTCTTTAGATTTTCCCATGATGTCAAGCAAAGAGGCACTGAGTTTGAAGGTAGGCCTTGAAATACATCCACAGGTACACCTCCAATTGACTCAAATGATGTCAATTAGCCTATCAGAAGCTTCTAAAGCCATGACATCATTTTCTAGAAATTTTCCAAGCTTTTTATAGGGACAGTCAACTTAGTGTATGTAAACTTCTGACACACTGGAATTGTGATACAGTGAATTATAAGTGAAATAATCTGTCTGGAAACAATTGTTGGAAAAATTACTTGTGTCATGCACAAAATAGATGTCCTAACTGACTTGCCAAATCTATAGTTGATTAACAAGACATTTGTGGAGTGGTTGAAAAACTAGTTTTAATGACTCCAACCTAAGTGTCTGTAAACTTCGGACTTCAACTGTATGTAGGCTACGTGTGCCTTTAAAAATAAAAAGGATGTAGTGCTGTCCTTGAGCTGTTCTTGTCTATTGATGTTCTGTATAATGTCATTCTGTATTGTGTATCATGTTTTGTGTCGACCCCAGCAAGAGTAGCTTCTGCTTTTTCAACAGCTAACGGGGGACCCTAATAAAATACCAAATACCAAATAAGTGCTTAAGACAAATGTAACATTAACATTTTGTTGTAGCTTATCGCCTAGGCAACGCCCCCCACAATGCAGCAGCACATAGAAATAGAATGAATTGAATGGGCTTGGAAGCTGTAAATGCTTCCCAGTCGAAACAGTTCACTCATAGATTATGACAACATTTTGTGATATATATTTTTTTACTTTTGGTGTTAGACAGGTTTTGTTTTTTGGCTGTTCGAGCACACACAATATTTTTTCTTGAAGCTTGTCGAAGCTCGGTAGCCGAACTCTATGCCCCTTCGTCGGAGATTGGTCAACAGTAGGAATCCTTAAATGAAGTGTTTGTTCAATGACAGACGACTAGTTTTGATGCATATATTTTTTCACTTTAGAACTACTACACCAAACATCTTAGGAAGATGTAAAATTTTGCGACTAAGACCTTCTTGGAAAAAACTTCTAAATCAATGACAGATTTCTTGAGATATCTTTGATTAATTCAGACTATTTTGAGGAAGTGTACTGGCTACGGAATCTCAAGAGGGACAAACAGTAATGTTGCCGCTTTTTTCTTGTTTTTCAAGCGAATGCATTTTAAGGGAGTATCTCAGCTAGCACAGTGGATCTGAGTCGGGGCACTCAGCTGAGTCAGACTCGGCCGACGTCATGTGGCCCGACTCTGGGACACCTTCGGCAGTATTGCTTATGGCTGGGATTGTATTTTAGTAATTTGATACTTTGTGCAAGGCAATTGATAAGCATTGTGGATAAGCCTCCCGGGTGGCGCAGTGGTCTAAGGCACTGCACCACAGTGCTAGCTGTGCCACCAGAGACTCTGGATTCGAGCCCAGGCTCTGTCGCAGCCGGCCGCGACCGGGAGGTCCATGTGGCGACGCACAATTGGCCTAGTGTCGTCCGGGTTAGGGAGGGTTTGGCCGGTAGGGATATCCTTGTCTCATCACGCACTAGCGACTCCTGTGGTGGGCCGGGCGCAGTGCATGCTGACCAGGTCGCTAGGCATACGGTTTTTCCTCCGACACATTGGTGCAGCTTGCTTCCGGGTTGGATGTGTGCTGTGTTAAGAAGCAGTGCGGCTTGGTTGGGTTGTGTTTCGGAGGACGCATGGCTTTCGACCTTTGTCTCTCCCGAGCCCGTACGGGAGTTGTAGTGATGAGACAAGACAGTAACGACTAACAATTGGATACCACGAAATTGGGGAGAAAAAGGGGGTATTTTTTAAATTTTTTATATTGTGGATGGAGCCTCGAGTGGCGCAGTGGTCTAAGACACTGCATCGCAGTGCAAACTGAATTGCTACAGATGCTGGTTTGAGACCCATGCCGGCCACGACCGGAAGACCCATGAGGCGATGCACAATTGACGCAGAGTCGTCCGAATTAGGGGAGGGTTTGGCCGGACCGGGATGTCCTTGTCCCATCGTGCTGTAGCGAAGGCATTTTAAGGGAGTATCCCAGCTAGCACAGTGGATAACTGATCCCGGCTGAGAGTGCCATCGCGGTCCCCAGGTGTATGGCGATACCTACGACACACACTGTTTTTTGGTGGATGGGTATGTATAAAATGTATACCAGTAATATTTAAAATTACTAAATCGAGTAATTTTGTATATATTTATTTATTTAAATTTGCATCAGGGGAGATTCTGGTAAGATGTCGGCAAAGTCGGCTGAATTCATGTAGACGGAAACAACCCGATGTACTTGGGCCGATTCTGGGCAGTCATTCATTTTGATTCCAGGCCGAGTCCGAGTCCGATTCAATCAGTTACGGCCCCCTGGAAGAGGGCCACTTCTGGGCCGATTCCTCGTTGCTAGCTGGGATGCTTAGTACAGACCTTCACTTCGCCTATCCGAGTTCTGCTAGGAGCAAACCAAACCTATGTATGCGAACGACTTAACCCTGGCAATTTGACGGGTAAACTCATGGCTACACTCACCATATTGATGGGTACAACTTCCTGCTTTTACTTCCTGCTTTGCTCCTATTGGTACACTTGTAATCTATACATTCAATTTGGCTGCACATGCAGTCAAGAGAGGAGGACCTGTAAAATAAAGTACTACACACATACTACACACACACACACACACACACTACACACACACACATACTATACACACACATATACTATACACACACACACATACATACTACACACACACACTATATACACACACATACTATACACACACATACTATACACACACACACTATACACACACACACACACACACTATATACACACACACATACTATACACTCACACACATACTATACACTCACACACATACTATACACTCACACACCTACTATACACACACACATACTATACACACACACATATACTATACACACACATATACTATACACACACATATACTATACACACACATATACTATACACACACACATATACTATACACACACACACATACTATACACACACACACATACTATACACACACACATACTATACACACACACATACTATACACACACACACATACTACACACACACACATACTACACACACACACATACTATACACACATACTATACACACACACTATACACACACATACTATACACACACACATGCTATACACACACACACACATACTATACACACACATACTATACACACACACAATTCTAGAAGCTCAGCTGTGACAGCAGACAAGACATACGGTTGCAAGCCACTGTGATGTCTGTCTGCTCTCTGCACTGCACTGTGACAGACTGTATGTACAAGGAGGTACTAAGCTGTCTGGTAGAACAGGACAGTGTGGCCTATAGACTTAATATATATGAATGGGAAATATCCTGTTTCTATATAGAGATGAGAAGGCTTGTGTGGCACCAATCCACCAAGGCATTAGAGGCTAAATATGAGGAAACTGTCAATAGACCTGATCGAAAGCCTTAGGCCAGTAATGCATTCTCCTTGAATGCAATGCAATCATAGGTCCATCAAATGATAAATGCACTTGATGACAATATATATACAGCAACCTGGCCTTGCTTCCCATTTATGAGGTAGTTGCTGATATAATGTAACTTGATAGCTGCCTTCGCATTTGCCTCAATAGGCACTGTCTTTCTTTACATCCCTCTCCCACTCTTTCTCTCTCTCTCTCTCTCTCTCTCTCTCTCTCTCTCTCTCTCTCGAGCTCATCTCTCTCTCTGTCTCTCTTTCTCTGTCTCTCTCTCCATCTCTTTTTTCCTCTCCTCTCTCTCTCCAACTCTTTCTTTCGTTTCATCTCTCTCTCTCCCTCTCTCTCTCTCTCTGCAGCATTGGTTGAGAAGCCATTAGCGGCTAGATGCTAGCCATTAACTGCGGAGCACTCTGCTCTCTGACACGTCTGCCTCATAATGTGATGTCCTCTGGGAAATATTTAGCTGAAAATCGAAGATTATCTCAACTGGCTAGAAATATTGACATTACACTGACGATCCAGTGAATTACACACAAAATACCACCTGATCTACCTTTTGGGGTTGTTATTATGGTCACTTTATATGACTATTATATAGGTTACAGTAGTCGCATAATCTAAGGGAAATTCTCCAAATGAAAGTCCACCAAATAATATATTTATTGGCTATAAGTGATACAGTATGATGTCATAATGACATGTAACCATTGTGGCATAATCAAAAGGTCAATGTTCCTAATTCTAGGCTCCCAAATGCTATTATATTGTATTGAAGTGATGTTCTCATTTGAAAGTGTTATCATCAATCACAAATGTAACGTTTTCGCAAAAACCTACAGTGTTGACAAAATATATATTGGTTGAAGTGTTATATTACCCATGCAGGAAAATTTTGCAATAACATATTGGTGACAGCCTGTATGTCCTCCCGTCAATCTGTTTCACGTCTCAGTCCTCCCGTCAATCTGTTTCATGTCTCAGTCCTCTCACCTCTCTGTTTCATGTCTCAGTCCTCTCACCTCTCTGTTTCATGTCTCAGTCCTCCCGCCAATCTGTTTCATGTCTCAGTCCTCCCGCCAATCTGTTTCATGTCTCAGTCCTCCCGCCAATCTGTTTCATGTCTCAGTCCTCCCGCCAATCTGTTTCATGTCTCAGTCCTCCCGCCAATCTGTTTCATGTCTCAGTCCTCCCGCCAATCTGTTTCATGTCTCAGTCCTCCCGTCAATCTGTTTCACGTCTCAGTCCTCCCGTCAATCTGTTTCATGTCTCAGTCCTCCCGTCAATCTGTTTCACGTCTCAGTCCTCCCGTCAATCTGTTTCACGTCTCAGTCCTCCCGTCAATCTGTTTCACGTCTCAGTCCTCCCGTCAATCTGTTTCACGTCTCAGTCCTCCCGTCAATCTGTTTCACGTCTCAGTCCTCCCGTCAATCTGTTTCATGTCTCAGTCCTCCCGTCAATCTGTTTCACGTCTCAGTCCTCCCGTCAATCTGTTTCACGTCTCAGTCCTCCCGTCAATCTGTTTCACGTCTCAGTCCTCCCGTCAATCTGTTTCACGTCTCAGTCCTCCCGTCAATCTGTTTCATGTCTCAGTCCTCTCACCTCTCTGTTTCATGTCTCAGTCCTCCCGTCAATCTGTTTCACGTCTCAGTCCTCCCGTCAATCTGTTTCACGTCTCAGTCCTCCCGTCAATCTGTTTCATGTCTCAGTCCTCCCGTCAATCTGTTTCACGTCTCAGTCCTCCCGTCAATCTGTTTCACGTCTCAGTCCTCCCGTCAATCTGTTTCATGTCTCAGTCCTCCCGTCAATCTGTTTCATGTCTCAGTCCTCCCGTCAATCTGTTTCACGTCTCAGTCCTCCCGTCAATCTGTTTCACGTCTCAGTCCTCCCGTCAATCTGTTTCATGTCTCAGTCCTCCCGTCAATCTGTTTCACGTCTCAGTCCTCCCGTCAATCTGTTTCACGTCTCAGTCCTCCCGTCAATCTGTTTCACGTCTCAGTCCTCCCGTCAATCTGTTTCACGTCTCAGTCCTCCCGTCAATCTGTTTCACGTCTCAGTCCTCCCGTCAATCTGTTTCATGTCTCAGTCCTCTCACCTCTCTGTTTCATGTCTCAGTCCTCCCGTCAATCTGTCTCACGTCTCAGTCCTCCCGTCAATCTGTTTCACGTCTCAGTCCTCCCGTCAATCTGTTTCACGTCTCAGTCCTCCCGTCAATCTGTTTCATGTCTCAGTCCTCCCGTCAATCTGTTTCATGTCTCAGTCCTCCCGTCAATCTGTTTCATGTCTCAGTCCTCCCGTCAATCTGTTTCATGTCTCAGTCCTCCCGTCAATCTGTTTCATGTCTCAGTCCTCTCACCTCTCTGTTTCATGTCTCAGTCCTCCCGTCAATCTGTCTCACGTCTCAGTCCTCCCGTCAATCTGTTTCACGTCTCAGTCCTCCCGTCAATCTGTTTCACGTCTCAGTCCTCCCGTCAATCTGTTTCATGTCTCAGTCCTCCCGTCAATCTGTTTCATGTCTCAGTCCTCCCGTCAATCTGTTTCATGTCTCAGTCCTCCCGTCAATCTGTTTCATGTCTCAGTCCTCCCGTCAATCTGTTTCACGTCTCAGTCCTCCCGTCAATCTGTTTCACGTCTCAGTCCTCCCGCCAATCTGTTTCATGTCTCAGTCCTCCCGTCAATCTGTTTCACGTCTCAGTCCTCCCGTCAATCTGTTTCATGTCTCAGTCCTCCCGCCAATCTGTTTCATGTCTCAGTCCTCCCGCCAATCTGTTTCATGTCTCAGTCCTCCCGCCAATCTGTTTCATGTCTCAGTCCTCCCGCCAATCTGTTTCACGTCTCAGTCCTCCCACCAATCTGTTTCATGTCTCAGTCCTCCCACCAATCTGTTTCACATCTCAGTCCTCCCGTCAATCTGTTTCATGTCTCAGTCCTCCCACCAATCTGTTTCATGTCTGTCCTCTCACCTCTCACCTCTCTGTTTCATGTCTCAGTCCTCCCACCTATTTGTTTCACGTCTCAGTCCTCCCACCAATCTGTTTCATGTCTCAGTCCTCCCACCAATCTGTTTCACATCTCAGTCCTCCCACCAATCTGTTTCATGTCTGTCCTCTCACCTCTCACCTCTCTGTTTCATGTCTCATTCCCCTCACCTCTCTGTTCCATGTCTCAGTCCTCCCACCAATCTGTTTCACATCTCAGTCCTCCCACCAATCTGTTTCATGTCTGTCCTCTCACCTCTCACCTCTCTGTTTCATGTCTCATTCCCCTCACCTCTCTGTTCCATGTCTCAGTCCTCCCACCTCTCTGTTTCATGTCTCAGTCCTCTCACCTCTCTGTTCCATGTCTCAGTCCTCTCACCTCTCTGTTCCATGTCTCAGTCCTCCCACCTCTCTGTTCCATGTCTCAGTCCTCCCACCTCTCTGTTCCATGTCTCAGTCCTCCCACCTCTCTGTTCCATGTCTCAGTCCTCCCACCTCTCTGTTTCATGTCTCAGTCCTCCCACCTCTCTGTTTCATGTCTCAGTCCTCCCACCTCTCTGTTCCATGTCTCAGTCCTCCCACCTCTCTGTTCCATGTCTCAGTCCTCCCACCTCTCTGTTCCATGTCTCAGTCCTCCCACCTCTCTGTTCCATGTCTCAGTCCTCCCACCTCTCTATTTCATGTCTCAGTCCTCCCACCAATCTGTTTCATGTCTCAGTCCTCCCACCTCTCTATTTCATGTCTCAGCCCTCCCACCTCTCTATTTCATGTCTCAGTCCTCCCACCTCTCTATTTCATGTCTCAGTCCTCCCACCTCTCTATTCCATGTCTCAGCCCTCCCAACAATCTGTTTCATGTCTCTGGTATCCTGGGAAAGCCAGCATGGATAGAATGCAATAATTTACTAATATTTGCCATATTCGAATATTCCTCATGTGCCAACGTATTGCCACAGGCCGTACCATGGTGAAACTCTCACTCCTGTAGACCTGAAATAATTGGATGGTAAAGCTTGCCAGCCAACCAGAAGAGCAAGGTGAAGCAATTCAGACATTCTTGAAAGTCAGGGCAATCCTTGTCCTTTCAGCCTATTCCCTACAATGCAAACTCTGACATAAATATTAGGGATGCACGATATATCGGTACGCATATCGGAATCTGACAATATTATCTAAAAATGACAACATCGGCATAGGCCAGATGTCTAGTTTAACACCGATGTGGAGAACCGATGTCTAAGCTGACTGGCATACCTACAGTTGAGGTTGGAAGTTTACATACACTTAGGTTCTAGTCATTAAAACTAGTTTTTCAACCACTCCACACATTACTTGTTAACAAACTATAGTTTTGGCAAGTCGGTTAGAACATCTACTTCGTGCATGACACAAGTCATTTTTTTAAACAATTGTTTACAGACATTATTTCAGTTATAATTCACTGTATCACAATTCCAGTGTGTCAGAAGTTGAAATACACTAAGTTGACTGTGCCTTTAAACAGCTTGGAAAATTCCAGAAAATGATGTCATGGCTTTAGAAGCTTCTGATAGGCTAATTGACATCATTTGAGTCAATTGGAGGTGTACCTGTGGATGTATTTCAAGGCCTACCTTCAAACTCAGTGGCTCTTTGCTTGACATCATGGGAAAATCTAAAGAAATCAGCCAAGACCTCAGAAAAAAATTGTAGACCTCCACAGGTCTGGTTCATCCATGGGAGCAATTTCCAAATGCCTGAAGGTACCACGTTCATCTGTACAAACCATAGTACGCAAGTATAAACACCATGGGACCACGCAGCCGTCATACCGCTCAGGAAGGAGACGCATTCTGTCTCCTAGCGATGAACGTACTTTGGTGCGAAAAGTGCAAATCAATCCCAGAACAACAGCAACTGACCTTGTGAAGATGCTGGAGGAAACAGGTGCAAAAGTATCCAACAAGTACGATCTTTGTCCCCATGTGCAGTTGCAAACCGTTGTCTGTCTTTTTTATGGCGGTTTTGGAGCAGTGGATTCTTCCTTGCTGAACGGCCTTTCAGGTTATGTTGATATAGGACTCGTTTTACTGTGGATATAGATACTTTTGTACATGTTTCATCCAGCATCTTCACAAGGTCCTTTGCTGTTGTTCTGGAATTGATTTGCACTTTTCGTAACCAAAGTACGTTCAGATAAAAAGTATAGACAGAGTGGATACTTACCGATTCACGGTTGATGCCCATACCATGGTAAAGAGCGGCTGAGGTAGCTAACGAGGAAGAGCCGAGATGAGAGTGAGGCAGTTTCATCATCCGAGGGGAGAATCAATGAGGGTAGCTAATCCAAAAGTTATATAGCGAGCCCTAAGCCAAGGTTGAAAAATTCTGGTAGCTTAGATCACAGAGAACAGGTCTAAAAGTTGACAAAACAAATATAGGACAATGAAAGAACAGACAAGGTACTAAACAATTAGAGCAGGTAAGATTGATTTTCTACTTTCATTTTGTCTGCCAGCAGAGGAGAAGTCAGAGCTGCCTGGAATAGTCGAGCAAGATCGTGTTGGCCCCCATGAGTGGGGAATCTGATTTGTCGTTTACAATCACACCTCCTTGTGCTTGGTGGATTGTAACTCACCACTGCCAATGCTCGGTCTAGAATGTAATTACATGCTAGCAAGGCGGGCTAACAATAGCCAGCTCGAGCTAGCAAACGAAGAGTAGATTCTCCATAAGATGTCAAGAAAGAGTGCTTTGTGGGTAGTTTCAAAGATGTCCTAAAAAAAAAAAGTGATAAATATTTCAAAACCCCAAAACACAACTACTTTTGTAGTTATAGGTAACCACATTGTACTTTTGTAGTTATAGGTAACCACATTGTACTTTTGTAGTTATAGGTAACCACATTGTACTTTTGTAGTTATAGGTAACCACATTGTACTTTTGTAGTTATAGGTAACCACATTGTACTTTTGTAGTTATAGGTAACCACATTGTACTTTTGTAGTTATAGGTAACCACATTGTACTTTTGTAGTTATAGGTAACCACATTGTACTTTTGTAGTTATAGGTAACCACATTGTACTTTTGTAGTTATAGGTAACCACATTGTAGTTTTGTAGTTATAGGTAACCACATTGTAGTTTTGTAGTTATAGGTAACCACATTGTAGTTTTGTAGTTATAGGTAACCACATTGTACTTTTGTAGTTATAGGTAACCACATTGTACTTTTGTAGTTATAGGTAACCACATTGTACTTTTGTAGTTATAGGTAACCACATTGTACTTTTGTAGTTATAGGTAACCACATTGTACTTTTGTAGTTATAGGTAACCACATTGTACTTTTGTAGTTATAGGTAACCACATTGTACTTTTGTAGTTATAGGTAACCACATTGTACTTTTGTAGTTATAGGTAACCACATTGTACTTTTGTAGTTATAGGTAACCACATTGTACTTTTGTAGTTATAGGTAACCACATTGTACTTTTGTAGTTATAGGTAACCACATTGTACTTTTGTAGTTATAGGTAACCACATTGTACTTTTGTAGTTATAGGTAACCACATTGTACTTTTGTAGTTATAGGTAACCACATTGTACTTTTGTAGTTATAGGTAACCACATTGTACTTTTGTAGTTATAGGTAACCACATTGTACTTTTGTAGTTATAGGTAACCACATTGTACTTTTGTAGTTATAGGTAACCACATTGTACTTTTGTAGTTATAGGTAACCACATTGTACTTTTGTAGTTATAGGTAACCACATTGTACTTTTGTAGTTATAGGTAACCACATTGTACTTTTGTAGTTATAGGTAACCACATTGTACTTTTGTAGTTATAGGTAACCACATTGTACTTTTGTAGTTATAGGTAACCACATTGTACTTTTGTAGTTATAGGTAACCACATTGTACTTTTGTAGTTATAGGTAACCACATTGTACTTTTGTAGTTATAGGTAACCACATTGTACTTTTGTAGTTATAGGTAACCACATAGTACTTTTGTAGTTATAGGTAACCACATTGTACTTTTGTAGTTATAGGTAACCACATTGTACTTTTGTAGTTATAGGTAACCACATTGTACTTTTGTAGTTATAGGTAACCACATTGTACTTTTGTAGTTATAGGTAACCACATTGTACTTTTGTAGTTATAGGTAACCACATTGTACTTTTGTAGTTATAGGTAACCACATTGTACTTTTGTAGTTATAGGTAACCACATTGTACTTTTGTAGTTATAGGTAACCACATTGTACTTTTGTAGTTATAGGTAACCACATTGTACTTTTGTAGTTATAGGTAACCACATTGTACTTTTGTAGTTATAGGTAACCACATTGTACTTTTGTAGTTATAGGTAACCACATTGTACTTTTGTAGTTATAGGTAACCACATTGTACTTTTGTAGTTATAGGTAACCACATTGTACTTTTGTAGTTATAGGTAACCACATTGTACTTTTGTAGTTATAGGTAACCACATTGTACTTTTGTAGTTATAGGTAACCACATTGTAGTTTTGTAGTTATAGGTAACCACATTGTACTTTTGTAGTTATAGGTAACCACATTGTACTTTTGTAGTTATAGGTAACCACATTGTACTTTTGTAGTTATAGGTAACCACATTGTACTTTTGTAGTTATAGGTAACCACATTGTACTTTTGTAGTTATAGGTAACCACATTGTAGTTTTGTAGTTATAGGTAACCACATTGTAGTTTTGTAGTTATAGGTAACCACATTGTACTTTTGTAGTTATAGGTAACCACATTGTACTTTTGTAGTTATAGGTAACCACATTGTAGTTTTGTAGTTATAGGTAACCACATTGTACTTTTGTAGTTATAGGTAACCACATTGTACTTTTGTAGTTATAGGTAACCACATTGTACTTTTGTAGTTATAGGTAACCACATTGTACTTTTGTAGTTATAGGTAACCACATTGTACTTTTGTAGTTATAGGTAACCACATTGTACTTTTGTAGTTATAGGTAACCACATTGTACTTTTGTAGTTATAGGTAACCACATTGTACTTTTGTAGTTATAGGTAACCACATTGTACTTTTGTAGTTATAGGTAACCACATTGTGACTACAACTAAGTTACTAAGTCTTTGACCACGTTGTTACTTTGGTGAGTAAAAACTCATGCTACCTACCCTACCCTTCCCGAGTGGCACAGGAAGGCCAAAAAGATCGTCAAGGATATCAACCCCCCCGAGCCACGGCCTGTTCACCCCACTATCATCCAGAAGGCAAGGTCAGAACACGTGCATCAAAGCTGGGACCGAGAGACTGAAAAACAGCTTCTATCTCAAAGCCATCAAACTGTTAAATAACCATTACTACTCGGCTACCACCCGGTTACTCAACCCTGCACCTTAGAGGCTGCTGCCCACTGTGCATAGACATGGAATCACTGGTTACTCAACCCTGCACCTTAGAGGCTGCTGCCCACTGTGCATAGACATGGAATCACTGGTTACTCAACCCTGCACCTTACAGGCTGCTGCCCACTGTGCATAGACATGGAATCACTGGTTACTCAACCCTGCACCTTACAGGCTGCTGCCCACTGTGCATAGACATGGAATCACTGGTTACTCAACCCTGCACCTTAGAGGCTGCTGCCCACTGTGCATAGACATGGAATCACTGGTTACTCAACCCTGCACCTTACAGGCTGCTGCCCACTGTGCATAGACATGGAATCACTGGTTACTCAACCCTGCACCTTACAGGCTGCTGCCCACTGTGCATAGACATGGAATCACTGGTTACATTACGTATAATTACGTAATGACATCAGGTGCCCCTTGTACCTTCAAAAGTATTCTACAATAATAATTTATTGGAAAACACAGGAAAAAACTGTATTACATCATTTGTTGTAATACAGAAAGTTAGACTAAATAAAAATCCTCCCCTGTCGTACAGATAAAATGTCTCCTATATCTGCCGTTTCCATTACACCCCAGCTAGCAATGAGGAATCAGCCCAGAAGCGGCCCTCTTCCGGGTGGCCGGAACTGATTGAATCAGCTCGGTGTCGGGTGTCGGACTGGGTCTGGAATCAGCCCGTTTCTGTCTCCCGGAATTCAGCCGACTTTGCCGACATCTTACCAGCATCTCCCCCCCGATGCAAATTTAAATAAATGTATACAAAATTAACCGATTTAGTCATTTTAAATATTACTATTTTATACATAAAAATTATTCCCATTCACAAAAAAAAACATGTTGTTTCAGAGGAAACACCGTACACCTGGTGACCATGTCAGCGTGCACCTTGCCCACCACAGGAGTCGCTACAGCGCGATGGGACAAGGCCATCCCGGCCGGCCAAACCCTCCCCTAACTCGGACGATGCTCGGCCAATTGTGTGTCGCCTCATGGGTCTCACCGAACGCGGCCAGGACTCTTAAAGAATTTAATTTAAATGTTAAAAAAAATACAATTATCAAAGACACAATGAGAGAATATGGAAAAATAAATCATGAAATGTTAATTATATAATGCAGCCCGTGTAATTATCTGCCAGAGAGTAGCCCCAATAAGCCCGATCCCCAAGTAATACATTTGGGCCAGATAACTCTCACCAGAATCGGCCTGAGACCCAAGTAATATATACATTTGGGCCAGATAACTCTCACCAGAATCGGCCCGAGACCCAAGTAATATATACATTTGGGCCAGATAACTCTCTTCAGAATCAGCCTGAGACCCAAGTAATATATACATTTGGGCCAGATAACACTCACCAGAATTGGTCCGAGCCCCAAGTAATATATACATTTGGGCCAGATAACACTCACCAGAATTGGCCAGAGCCCCAAGTAATATATACATTTGGGCCAGATAACTCTCACCAGAATCGGCCCATGCCCCAAGTAATACATTTGGGCCAGATAACTCACACAGGAATCGGCCCGAGCTCAATCCCCACATCCTAGCCATAAGTAATACTGCAGAAGAAGTTCCCCTGACTCTCAGCAGGGTTCCCCTGACTCTCAGCAGAGTTCCCCTGACTCTCAGCAGGGTTCCCCTGACTCTCAGCAGGAATCGGCCCAGATCCACTGTGTTAGCTGGGACGTGTCCAGTAATATTTTTTTGAGACATTGCTTTTGTTAAATAAAACAGGGTGAATGGAAATCTGCCTCCTTACGAAAACATTTAAGAGTCTATTTTTAAGTGATGAGCATGAGACCCAATATGACACACATTCATGACAGAGAGATAACCATTCATGCTGCTGATGGCTGTTACTGCTATGATAAGGTGCCAGGGCAAGACAGTCATAGGGACAGTCATAGGTGAACATGACAATAGGCCTATAAGACTTCCAACGTCTGCATTGGACTTGAATGGTTTACTTTAGTGTGTTTTATATATACTGTAGTAGTAGTAGTACATAATGCCAGAGATTGCATTCTCGTCATAGAATCCTCACGTCATTAATGGTAACCTGGAGAGCTACACCCTCAATAACATCTGCTAAATACGTGTATGTGACCAAACAAATTAGATTTGATATATATAACCCCTATGTTAATTAAACGACCCCAGGAAAATAATATGGCTTTGAATGTAGTGACACAACATCATTCTCGTACGATGCTATTTCCACACCAGCGCATTCTTTCCTGCTAGCGGCTTGTCTTGTTTGGTGTTCCACAGCAGCCAGATGCAACTGAGAGAACAGACACACACACCTGTTGATTTTCGGTGGCGCGTCGGCGGACACGCTCTCTACAACACCTGTTGATTGCATTGCATTATTCTAAAGATTAACTGTGGGAGTTTGTGAACAGGACGCCTATTACTACAAATTACAATAGTATTGTAGCGACCCTGGTTTATAAGCATGGTTTATTATGCAAAACAAACAAAAAGGTACACTTACTCTAGCAGCCCTGGATGAGTAGGGGTCCTCAAAGAGTGCCCATATCTTTGGTTGACAAACTTCGCAGCATCCCCTCGATCTTTCCGGGCAGTCCTCGATGCCGAACCGTCTGGGTAGTTCATCGTCCGTGTCATCTGGGTCCGGTGGTTCGAATATGTCCAGCGCCTCCTCTGCGTCCCGATGCTGCCGGTAGGTCATCCAGCAACACGGCTCCACGTCGGTCTCATCTATCCCCCAAAACGCCAACTCCTCTTCAAAAAGAGGCCCGCAGACATCGGCGGGGCAATGAAGCTTGCCAGTTCTATAATAGTTCAACACATAAGCGAATATGCCAGGGTGCCTGTCGAAAAATAACTCGTTTGTAGTTGGCGATATGGGTCCTACGGGGAGGGATTCCTTGTTTGCGTTTGTCTCTGGCGGGTCGGCTAACCAGGCCAGGCGTGTCCCCGGTAGGGTCCTAAGTGTGCTCTTGTAAGTTTCGTGTCTTGTGCCACCAACATTGATAACAATTTTCTCCGAGTCCTCCCCCCTGGTCATCTCTTCCTTCAGACATGTCTTGGACGGAGGTTTGTTACCTGACTTTCGTCCTCGGTAAGACGAAACACACACCGAGCTGATCATAGATTTAGATGAATAAACGGTTGGTTATTACGTTGGTTTGTGTTTATCCTTTATTATATACCCCTGAAGCAACTACACGGTGACGGTTCAGAGTTCGTTCTCATGTCAGTCCTTGTGATACGACTCATTTATCCAACTCTTCGTCCCGTCGACAGTTGGTTCTCTGCTTCAACAAGTCCAATGCGAGCGGCAGACAGAGTGGCCTTGAATAAAAACCACCTGCGATAAATACCTCCCCTAAATAATGTTCGCAATCTCAAAATATCTATATAAATATGGGATTGGCGGGCTTTTGTTCACAAAATATTTGTGTACTAATATAAATTATTTATAGCCTAATGTCTATAAATAAGCAAATGTTGTAGCTTCAATAATTCAACAGTTCAGTCAAGGATACCTACTTCTCGACCTTAAACGAGTTTCAAATGATGGAATATTGGGAGTTTTGTATTCTACATCAAATCTATAAATTGTTCAAATTTGGAGAGCTGCTATTTCTATGTGAATGTTGTCAAGTGATTGGAGCCGCTTAAAAGCAATAACCCAAGGTCCTCTCACCTTAGTCACGAAATCCATCGGAGCCCCCCCCCCCCTCCCCCCTCAAAAAAAAAAAATAAGAAATCGAACAAGTTTCTTTAACATGAAAGTTGACCCCTATGATCCAAATGGATACACGCGCTTGGAATATTCCATCAATTTGCGACGATGTCGTCCTCGAGGCAGAGAGGCGCGTGAGATGTGTGAGGTTGTTTTTCAGGAAGGTTCAGGATCTTTTGCTTCTCCAACCAGAAGTATCCTCCCTCCTCCTCCTCCCTCAGCCTCACCATAGTCAGTCAGAGACGACACAACCAACACATCCTGCAGGCTGCCTGGGGCGTGCGACAGCCCCAATAAATTAACCCTTTTTGCGCTGAAGAGTCATTTGAAGGAGATATTATTCTATGCCACTCCCTTTAATTTAATTTAATATTTAATAAAATATCACCATCTGTAGATTCATGCAGGCCTGTGTCAGCAACTTGTTGGGTGCGCTGTGCAATGTAGGCTGAGGACACATCAGGGGTACACCTCATTATATATAGAGAGAGACTCAATTAGGATAGCTAAACAATGAATTCACACACACACACACACAAACACCTCTATAAATATGAAATGATATGAGTTACACTACTGTGAGGTCCTTGAAAAATGGGCAGCTTCATTTGCTGTAATACAGCAGGTTCAAACTATACATCATTGCCTATATAAATTCCTCACTCATGTGTTGCTACCAAGGTGCCGATCAGCACTTATACAAGTCCTTTGAGATAGGGTTAAGAAGTAACAGTCGTTATTACCCATGGATCACCTCTTCATAACAACGTCATTAGAAATCATTAGAAAATCGGAGCATCGCGATTGTATTTTCTATATTATCAACAATTATCAACGATTATTGTTCTTCTATCTTATTAAAAAGTGATGCTGTGCGAGAGGAACTTTCACTTCTCCTCCTCGTAACACATGTGCTCTTGCAATGAGGAGGGAATATGATGCGATGCCTGTACTTCACTCTTGAATGTTTCTCTTCCTCGCACTGATGCTCTTTGACTAAGATACGTCTCCTTCATTAGAGGAGGCGGATTTGACATAAGTGCATTAGCACCAAGTTATCCTTGTATCTATCAACTTAGCTGCTGACTGAAGAAGAAAAACAACAATTGCATGGGGATAGAATAAGCATTAACGCTACCTGTTGTGTCCTAATGCCATGACCACTTTGGAAATAAGTGTGTACACTGAACAAAAATATATATATAAACACAACACATGACGTGTGAGTTCCAAGGTAGCCTAGTGGTTAGAGCGTTGGACTAGTAACCGGAAGGTTGCAAGTTCAAACCCCCGAGCTGACAAGGTTACAAATCTGTCGTTCTGCCCCTGAACAGGCAGTTAACCCACCGTTCCTAGGCCGTCATTGAAAATAAGAATTTGTTCTATACTGACTTGCCTAGGTAATATAAATAAAAAATGTTAAATGAGCTGAAATAAAACAGCCCAGAATTGTTCCATGCACACCAAAAGCTTATTTCTCTCAAATGTTGTGCACAAATTTGTTCACTTCTCCTTTGCCAAGATAATCCATCTACTTGGCAGGTGCGGCATATCAATAAGCTGATTAAAAAGCATGATCATTACACAAGTGCACCTTGTGCCGGGGACAATAAAAAGGCCACTCTAAAATGTGCAGTTTTGTAACACAACACAATGCCACAGATGTCTCAAGTTTTTTGAGGGAGCGTGCAATTGGCATGATGACTGTTCACCACAGCTGTTGATAGACGGAATATGCATTGCTCTAGCATAAGCCACCTCCAACATAGTTTTTTGAGATTTTGTCAGTATGTCCAACTGGCATCACAATCACAGACCAAGTGTTACCACGCCAGTCCAGGACCTCCCCTTCTTCACCGTCTGCAACCAGCCAACTGGACAACTGATGAAACTGGGGGTTTGCACAACCAAAGAATTTCTGCACAAACGGTCAGAAACCGTCTCAGGGAAGCTCGTCTGCGTGCTCGTTGTCCTCACCGGGGTCGTGACCTGACTGCAGTTCTGCGTCGTAACCGACTTCAGTGGTCACTAGGCAACCCTGGGGCGGCAGGGTAGCCTAGTGGTTAGAGCGTTGGACTAGTAACCATAAGGTTGCAAGTTCAAACCCCCGAGCTGACAAGGTACAAATCTGTCGTTCTGCCCCTGAACAGGCAGTTAACCCACTGTTCCTAGGCAGTCATTGAAAATAAGAATTTGTTCTTAACTGCCTTGCCTAGTTAAATAAATGTAAAAAAATAAATAAATGCTCACCTTCAATGGCCACTGGAGAAGTGTGCTCTTCACGGATGAATCACAGTTTCAACTGTACCAGGCAGACTGAGTGTATGGCGCCGTGTGGGCGAGCGGTTTGCTGATGTGAACAAAGTGCGGTGGGGTTATGATATGCCCATAGCTACGGACAACGAATAAAATTGCATTTTATTCGATGGCAATTTGAATGCACAGAGATACAGTGACGGGATCCTGAGGCCCGTTGTCGTTTCACAATTACTGGAAGCTGAACATTTCCCAGTTATTCTATGGCCTGCATGCAGTCACCCATTTAGAATGTTCCAGTTCCCGCCAATATCCAGCAACGTCGCACAGCCATTGAAGAGGAGTGGAACAACATTCCAACAGGTCACAATCAACAGCCTGATCAACACTATGTGAAGATGACTGCATCTGCATGAGACAAATGGTGGTCACACCAGATACTGACTGGTTTTCTGATCCACGCCCCTACTTTTTTTTTTTAAGGTATCTGTGACCAACAGATGCATATCTGTATTCCCAGTCAGGTGAAATCTATAGATTAGGGCCTAATTAATTTATTTAAATTGACTGATTTCCTCATATGAACTGTAACTCAGGAAAATCTTTGAAGTTGTTGCATGTTGTGTTTATATTTTTTGTTCAGCTTCGTAATACTTTCATGTCATCATCCCCCATCTTGTGATGCGTTTCATTTTCAGACCCAGAGTAAAATGTAATTTAATTCTGCTCACATAGGCTGCTTAGTGTTTACACTTGTAGAGAGTATTCTGATGAGCATATTAGCATATTCAAATTCATTACATAAGACAAGTCGGCTTCAACAGGCGAACAGGTTCAAAATAACCTATTTTTGAAATAATGAGTTTCTTTGCATGCCTAACTCTGCCATCTAGTGTACATATTGATGCATAACAGCTTGAGAATAACCTAAAGAAACCAATCATTTAAACTGTTATGGGTTTAATTGAACACATAATTGAATGAAACCCTATTTCCCTACATAGTCCACTTATTAGTCCACTACCCTATGGGCACTGGTCAAAAGTAGTGCACTATATGGGGAATAGGGTTCCATAGGGCCCTGGTCTAAAGTAGTGCACTATATAGGGAATAGGGTGCCATTTGGGACGTATTTATGTTCACTTGAGTTTAGAGTGAATAATCCATCGAAACATACATCATCAAGTTTGGTTTGAATATCAATGTCAATCACTCTACTGTTGTAGAGTACATTGTTTATAAACACGATTAATACTTGAGTATAAACTTGAGTATAGTATTTGTATTTTTTTTAAACATTTGAATGGTAATATAATTACAAAAGGATTTATTTAAAAAAAAAACATTATCAAATCAAATGTATTTATATAGCCCTTCGTACATCAGCTGATATCTCAAAGTGCTGTACAGAAACCCAGCCTGAAACCCCTAAACAGCAAGCAATGCAGGTGTAGAAGCACGGTGGCACAGTTATCTGAACTGTGGTTGTATTCTGAGAGAGTGTACGTGAGAATAATGATACAAAAACAACTGGGTATGGCATTTCACTTAGTGGTCAAATAAATAAATAAATAAATAACAAATAAATATTGCACTCATAATTCTGATGCACGTAATCACCATTTAATGAATTTCTGCAAACAGTTTAGGGTTGAAGATTTGACACAAAAAATAAAGTGCACTTGTAGTGACAGCAAATCTATGTACATATATAGTGCTATGAAAGTTGAGCTAGCTGACAAACAGTACCTATATTAGAAGCACCATTAGCTTATGAGGCCTCTTTAGTGATCGATCCATTGATCGGCAATTGATTTACTGATTGATTATTTAGTCCACCTCTTCAATGGTAGGGCCCTGAGAGCTAGCACCGCCCCCAGCCTGGCTGCCACAACTCCCCATTGGACTAGCCCCTCCCGCCCCCTGGTAGAGCTTGGATACGATTGGGTTACACACTCTCTCCAGCTCCTTCTGTTGGTATTCAAACTCCTCCTTCTCAGCCATCTGGTTGTTCTCCAACCAGGAGATAGTTTGGTTGCACTTCTCAACAACCTTCTTCTTGTCATCCTCATTGATCTTCCCTGCCAGGTTTGGATCTTCTACACTACTCTTCATGTTAAACGTGTAGGACTCCAACCCGTTCTTGGCTGCTATCTTCTCCCTCTGGGCATCGTCCTCAGCTTTGTATTTGTCTGCGTCCTGCACCATCCTCTCTATGTCTTCTTTACTGAGTCGCCCCTTGTCGTTGGTGATGGTGATCTTGTTCTCCTTGCCTGTACTTTTATCCACAGCCGACACGTTCAGGATGCCGTTAGCGTCGATGTCGAAGGTCACCTCGACTTGGGGAACTCCTCTAGGAGCGGGAGGGATACCCGTGAGCTCAAACTTTCCCAGCAAATTATTGTCCTTGGTCATGGCTCTCTCTCCCTCGTACACCTGGATGAGCACACCTGGCTGGTTGTCAGCATAGGTGGAGAAGATCTGGGTCTGCTTGGTGGGGATGGTGGTGTTACGTGTGATCAGGGCGGTCATGACCCCTCCAGCCGTCTCGATGCCCAGGGACAGAGGAGCCACGTCAAGGAGGAGAAGGTCCTGGACATTCTTAGAGGTGTCGCCCATCAAGATGGCCGCCTGGACGGCAGCGCCGTAAGCCACCGCTTCATCTGGGTTGATGCTCTTGTTGAGTTCCCTTCCATTAAAGAAGTCCTGCAGGAGCTTCTGAATCTTAGGGATTCGAGTGGAGCCACCGACCAGGACTATCTCCTGGACCTGAGCCTTGTCCATCTTAGCGTCTTTCAGGGCCTTCTCGACCGGGTCCAGGGTTCCCCTGAAGAGCTCCGAGTTGAGTTCTTCAAACCGAGCCCTGGTGATGGAGGTGTAGAAGTCCATGCCTTCGAAGAGGGAGTCGATCTCGACGCTGGCCTGGGAACTGGAGGAGAGAGTTCTCTTGGCCCTCTCACAGGCTGTCCTCAGCCTTCTCACTGCCCTCTTGTTCTGGCTGATGTCCTTCTTGTTCTTCCTCTTGAACTCCTCCACAAAGTGGTTGACCAGGCGGTTGTCAAAGTCCTCCCCTCCCAGGTGAGTGTCCCCAGCTGTGGCCTTCACCTCGAATATCCCGTCCTCGATGGTCAGGATGGAGACGTCAAAGGTGCCTCCGCCGAGATCAAAGATGAGAACATTGCGCTCCCCTCTCTTGCCTTTGTCCAGGCCATAGGCGATAGCCGCCGCCGTGGGCTCATTGATGATCCTCAGGACGTTCAGTCCAGAGATCACCCCAGCGTCTTTAGTAGCCTGCCTCTGGGAGTCGTTGAAGTAGGCTGGGACTGTGATGACTGCATTGGACACCTTCTGGCCCAGGTAGGCCTCAGCAATCTCCTTCATCTTGACGAGGACCATTGAGGAGATCTCTTCGGGGTAGAAGGCCTTGGTCTCTCCCTTGTACTCCACCTGGACTCTGGGCTTTCCACCGTCGCTGATCACCTAGAAGAGTGAGAACAACAAGGTCATGAAGTCTATTGATATACTCAAGCTTTTCACGTCTTTTAGTGTATGTACTCTGTATGTATGTAACCCTGTATGTATGTATGTATGTAACCTTTATGTATATTTGTATGTATGTATGTATCCTTGTATGTATGTATGTATGTATGTATGTATGTATGTATGTATGTATGTATGTATATAACATTGTATGTATGTAATCCTGTATCTATGTAACCTTGTATGTATGTAACCCTGTATGTATGTAACCTTGTATGTGTGTAACCCTGTATGTGTGTAACCTTGTATGTATGTAATCCTGTATCTATGAACACTGTACATGTTTTTGTGTTTATTTGTTTGTGATTTTTCAGTTACAATTTGTAGAAGAATGAGCACTTGGTTGTAATACATTTGAGCTTGTATTTTTCAAAACTGAAAAAAAAAATATATATTTTAAATCACCTTGAAGGGCCACAGCTTCATGTCTGATTTAACAATCTGGTCGTCGAACTTCCTGCCAATCAGGCGTTTGGCGTCGAACACAGTGTTAGTGGGGTTCATGGCCACCTGCAGTGAAATAATTTAAATATAAATGTATTTTTTGAAAACAAAATACATGAATCTACTAGATTAGACAGACAGACTTTCCAAAGTGGGACCTACCTGGTTCTTTGCTGCGTCTCCAATGAGTCTCTCTGTGTCGGTGAAGGCCACGTAGCTGGGCGTTGTTCTGTTTCCCTGGTCGTTGGCGATGATCTCCACCTTGCCATGCTGGAACACCCCCACACAGGAATAGGTGGTGCCCAGGTCAATGCCAATGGATACTCCCTTTGCTGAAGACATCTTGGTTAATTTTGTTGTTGTTGTTGTTGTTGTTTGAGTTCCTACATGAGTAAGATTAAGAACAACATTTTATTATCATGATTTAATATTTTCTGTATTTTATGAAAGGTCTTACTGTTATTATGGCATTTATACTTTTATGATTTGATTCAGTCATTTACACTCAACTGAGATGTCTAGAGGTGTATAGTCTAATATTGAACATGGACATGGTTCTACATATCTACAATTCAAATCATGTAAATAACTGCTTATTTACATTAGATTTTTTAATGGTTTTGGTAATATCATGTTTTTTTCTCTCCCTGTTCATAGTCAGAAGAACCAATAATCAATCCATTTAAGGTAACTGTATAGGCATGGTCTACGAACTGTCTGTCAGCGTCAACATTATAACTTACAACGGTAGACAGCTTTGGTTCTTCTCTTCGATATATTGAAGGACCTCGTTTTGAGTCCTGAGTGGTGTCCGCCCCCCTGCTCGGGTCTTTGCTCTTGAGTCGTGTGGTTATTCCAAAAAGATACACCTCAACTGAGAGAGATCCATGGCTTATATACATAAAAACAGCTTTCTAGAATGATCACACTTCTTCTGTGACACGTGAATCTCTAGAATATTCACCGGCTTTCCCAGCTGCAGTAACTAATATTAGTTAGTGCAGCCGTAGCGACGCTCTGGGAAAGCCGGTGAATATTCTAGAGTTGGAGGCAACCCGACACCACACCAGTAGAGCTGAACACACCGCGGAGAGCTAACATTCTGGACCGTTTTGAAAAGGCAATAGGCAACAGGTTCGGGAAAGTGCGCGAAAGAGCATTTATGAACATGAAAAGTCGCTTTAGACGTGAACCTCGCTGGAAGAATGAAAAGGTACAGCGCCACTGGTTTATAGCCCCACATGTTTTACCTAAAATAAAATATATTCACACTACCGGTCAAAAGTTGTGTTGTATGGTGGCTTTGCTGGCATGCATCCCACTTTTATTTTTTTGCCCAACAAGATTTACACTCTAAAATTGCCAATGCACACACACACACACACACAAATAAATTCTACAAACAAATTATAAATGTATATTTCTGTTTATTAATTATAGGATGAGCTTATTGCTGCTATATCATACATCCAGTTACAACAATCACAAGTATAAATAATTTAGATGATCCACATAAGCAAGTGAAAGCAGAAATCACCACAAGGCATGTCTGTCAACATACGACTTAAAAATCAACAGAACCATTAAGCGACAGCAGAACAGTTTCTATGAGAGACTTTACAAATCAACTTGGACAAACTGTGCTTTTAAATCTATAAAATAGAGAATACTTTCAAACATAACAAATAGCCACGAATGAAACTTAACATTGAGATGAACTGATAGCAAGTGGCTGTGAAGACACATCGACTCTCAGCTTAATGACACGTAGCTTCTTCAATGCTTCACCAGACATTAAAACAGTCCAGTTAGGATCACAAACACAATTCTGGCTCATGGAATGTACTTAATTTAAAATGTCAGTGTGTGTGTACACAGTAACAGTGACATATTGACATTAATGAACATTGTGATTGTGACTAAATTAATACTTCAAGAGATTTAAAGGATAGCCAGCAGACTAAAATTATATGACTAACATTTTTAATGGTTACTTCTCTTGGCCTAAGTCCCAAATGACACCCTATTCCCTATGTAGTGCACTACTACCCATAGGCTCTGGTCAAAAGTAGTGCACTACAAATGAAATAGGGTGCCATTTGGAACACGTGCTTGGTCTCTGCTGTTTGATATGCATGGTTAGATTCATGCACCTGACAGACAAGTTAGATATAATCAATATTATTATGCGTGACAATGTTAATAATAACATTTACATTCAGCAAAAGCAAAATGATTATTATTCTTCCCTTTTGTAATAACTTATCAAATAAAATAGAGATATTATATTCACTTATTCCATATGTTGTTGCTTGCAGGTCACCGCGTTGTCCATTTCCATTAATACCTTGGAGACAAAGACAGTAGGTATGATTTTATTAAAAAACAATCATGTGACTACAATTTGATTGAATTTGTCTACATAATATCCGTGAAATACAGGACCATGTCATATCATTGTTTTGTTTGTTGCTGTGTTCCATGAGTGTATGATTTTACTTTCCCTTTTCCAGAACTAGTTAGTACCACTTACTAACCCACATCTAAAACTCAAACCCCAGATCATCCTTCTGGACTGTTTTCCCCAACACCCATCACCACACTCACTCAAATACAGACAACCTCATCAGAGTCATTGCCGTGGCAACCGGTAATATTACCTCAAAATATTTGATGAGAGAATACTTGTTTTGTTTTTTGTTTTCTTTCTGACTTGGTTTTTTACATTTTGCATTTAGAATTTCTTATTTCACTTTTAGATTTGTTTGTAGCCTAGGTTAATTGTTTAGCTTGACATTTGATAGTGGTCCTCACTCCAACCCTATCGCAGAGTTGATCCCCAGTCTAGTCATACCAAAGACTCTCAAAATGAGACCTGATGGCTCTCAAGGCCCTTCGACCAGTTGTCCTGTAACAGGAGATATGGACAGTTCTGGTTCGGACAAGGCTCACTTAAATGTTTCCATAGGGAGACAATCAGATAGAGAAAAGACAAGTCTCAGTACCTGTAGTAGTTGGGTTTGAAGGGTCCATTCTTGTTCAGGCCCATGTATTTGGCCTGCTCGTCAGACAGCTCTGTCAGGTGGGCGTCAAAGTTGGGCATGTGCAAGCTGGCCACGTACTCATCTGGATGGAAGACACAGGTGGATTGTGAAGAGGAACGCCTCTTTTGTAGTTCACTACTTACAGCACACACATACTTGTTAGGAAAAATGGAGCGTCGTGTGTAAAAAGAAAACACTAGGTGGCGACGTCGAGCCACATACAACAAACTGCCCATTGAAACCTATGCGGTACACATTTATCACATGAATTCATGAAAATTTTCACCAATAAGGCTCAGTCAGAGACTACTTGTATGTATGCAGATCAATGGTCTGCTCCTCAAATGGCACCCTATTCACTACATAGTGCACTAACTTTGACCAGAGCCCTATGGCCTGGTCCAAAGTAATGCACTATAAAAGGGAATATAGGGTGCCATTACGGACGGGCCCAGGTCTTACCCATTTTCTTAGGCAGCAGATAGACGTCCTGTTTGTAGCGTCCCTCGGGAGCATTGAACAGCTCAATCAGAGCCAGGGCCTGCGGAGAGACACAGACCACCACAGAGTCTCAACGCTGCCAACATCCCATTCCCACAAAGCTCAGGTAACAGCAAAACAACAGGAGAGCAGGAGATATCCTAACTCAAGTCTCGTCTTCAGCAAACCTCTAAAGCAACAAGTATGACTAGTAAAAAAAAAACCCTCAGCATTTTCACATTCAATTTAGGGGTGCTTAGATATTATTGGTACAGACTATTGTCTAAGTTTATACGACGAGCATTAAAAAAAAAGACAGAAAAAAAAACTAAATTAATATTTTTAGGAATAGAAAATAACTAGTTTTTTTCTGTGTGTTTTTGACACAACTGTCATCTAAACAAACTAGATGCCTCACCTGAGTAGTAGCTGTGATGGACAGAACAAACGTGGGGACTGTGGAACAACTCAGATTCAACAGACGACCCTATAGGGAAACACAGAGCACACACATTACACGAATCAACTGGTCAGTCATGTAGCCATTCACAGGGAAACTGACAATGCACTTTGAAATCAAAACAGAGATTAGAACAGATAGAAGAGCATAACACACAGATGAGTCCAGCTATGAAAGAAGATCCCAGAGTACACTCTGATACTACACCCCAGAGTACACCCTGATACTACACCCCAGAGTACACCCTGATACTACACCCCAGAGTACACTCTGATACTATACCCCAGAGTACACCCTGATACTACACCCCAGTGTAGACTCTGATAATACACCCCAGAGTGCACCCTGATACTACACCACAGAGTACACCCTGAAACTACACCTCAGAGAACACCCTGATACTACACCTCAGAGAACACCCTGAAACTACACCTCAGAGTACACCCTGATACTACACCACAGAGTGCACCCTGATACTACACCTCAGAGTACACCCTGATACTACAGAGCATTGGTTAACACTGGGCACAGAGCATTGGTTAACACTGGGCACAGAGCATTGGTTAACACTGGGCACAGAGCATTGGTTAACACTAACGTCCATGAAGTTAGTGGGAAACCTCTCTGGCCAAGCCAGTATTTTATTGCATTTTCAATAACAGAGTCAGGTTTGGGAGCTGACAAAGGTGACAAAAAGGTCACCAGGATACAGCTCACTGTGGAAAATCTCTCCCTCTCCAATGAAGTATTTTGTAACTCTAGAAGGTTGTTCGGAGCTTTTTCAATCACAGAGAAAGGTTTGAGAGGGAATTGTTTCCTGAAATACAAACTAAAGCTCATTCCATCTCAGTATCCTGAAATACAAACTAAAGCTCATTCCATCTCAGTATCCTGAAATACAAACTAAAGCTCATTCCATCTTAGTATCCTGAAATACAAACCAAAGCTCATTCCATCTTAGTATCCTGAAATACAAACCAAAGCTCATTCCATCTTAGTATCCTGAAATACAAACTAAAGCTCATTCCATCTTAGTATCCTGAAATACAAACTAAAGCTCATTCCATCTTAGTATCCTGAAATACAAACTAAAGCTCATACCATCTCAGTATCCGGAAATACAAACTAAAGCTCATTCCATCTTAGTATCCTGAAATACATTTTGGCCCATTCATCCATGCAGATCTCCTCTGGAGCAGTGATGTTTTGGGGCTGTTGCTGGGCAACATGGACTTTCAACTCCCTCCAAAGATTTTCTATGGGGTTGAGATCTGGAGACTGGCTAGGCCACTCCAGGACCTTGAAATGCTTCTTACGAAGCCACTTCTTCGTTGCCCGGGCGGTGTGTTTGGGATCATTGTCATGCTGAAAGACCCAGCCACGTTTCATCTTCAATGCCCTTGCTGATGGAAGGAGGTGTTCACTCAAAATCTCACGATACATGGCCCCATTCATTCTTTCCTTTACACGGATCAGTCGTCCTGGTCCCTTTGCAGAAAAACAGCCCCAAAGCATGATGTCTCCACCCCCATGCTTCACAGTAGGTATGGTGTTCTTTGGATGCAACTCAGTATTCTTTGTCCTCCAAACACGACGAGTTGAGTTTTTACCAAAAAGTTATATTTTGGTTTCATCTGACCATATGACATTCTCCCAATCTTCTTCTGGATCATCCAAATGCTCTCTAGCAAACTTCAGACGGGCCTTGACATGTACTGGCTTAAGCAGGGGGACACGTCTGGCACTGCAGGATTTGAGTCCCAGGCAGCGTAGTGTGTTACTGATGGTAGGCTTTGTTACTTTGGTCCCAGCTCTCTGCAGGTCATTCACTAGGTCCCCCCGTGTGGTTCTGGGATTTTTGCTCACCGTTCTTGTGATCATTTTGACCCCACGGGGAGAGATCTTGCGTGGAGCCCCAGATCGAGGGAGATTATCAGTGGTCTTGTATGGCTTCCATTTCCTAATAATTGCTCCCACAGTTGATTTCTTCAAACCAAGCTGCTTACCTATTGCAGATTCAGTCTTCCCAGCCTGGTGCAGGTCTACAATTTTGTTTCTGGTGTCCTTTGACAGCTCTTTGGTCTTGTCCATAGTGGAGTTTGGAGTGTGACTGTTTGAGGTTGTGGACAGGTGTCTTTTATACTGATAACAAGTTCAAACAGGTGCCATTAATACAGGTAACGAGTGGAGTACAGAGGAGCCTCTTAAAGAAGAAGTTACAGGTCTGTGAGAGCCAGAAATCTTGCTTGTTTGTAGGTGACCAAATACTTATTTTCCACCATAATTTGCAAATAAATTCATTAAAAATCCTACAATGTGATTTTCTGGATTTCTCATTTTGTCTGTCATAGTTGAAGTGTACCTATGATGAAAATTACAGGCCTCTCTCATCTTTTTAAGTGGGAGAACTTGCACAATTGGTGGCTGACTAAATACTTTTTTGCCACACTATATATAAAAATCGGCCGATTAATCGGGATCGGATTTTTTTGGTCCTCCAATAAATCGTTATCGGCGTTGAAAAATCATAATCGGTCGACCTCTAAACGCAACATTAAATATTTTCAAAGATATTACTGATATTACTGTTACAGTTCATATAAGGAAATCAGTCAATTGTGATAAATTCATTAGGCCCTAATCAATGGATTTCACATGACTGGGCAGGGGCACATTAATGGGTGGGACTGGGAGTGGATAGGCCCACCCAATTGGGAGCCAGGTCCAGCCAATCAGAATGAGTTTTTCCCCACAAAAGGCATTATTACAGATAGAAATACTACTCGGCCAACAGACCCAGGTACCGTACCTCGGCCAACAGACCCAGGTGCCGTACCTCGGCCAACAGACCCAGGTGCCGTACCTCGGCCAACAGGACCAGTTGCCGTACCTCGGCCAACAGGACCAGGTGCCGTACCTCGGCCAACAGGACCAGGTGCCGTACCTCGGCCAACAGGACCAGGTGCCGTACCTCGGCCAACAGGACCAGGTGCCGTACCTCGGCCAACAGGACCAGGTGCCGTACCTCGGCCAACAGGACCAGGTGCCGTACCTCGGCCAACAGGACCAGGTGCCGTACCTCGGCCAACAGGACCAGGTGCCGTACCTCGGCCAACAGGACCAGGTGCCGTACCTCGGCCAACAGGACCAGATGCTGTACCTCGGCCAACAGGACCAGGTGCCGTACCTCGGCCAACAGACCCAGGTACCGTACCTCGGCCAACAGACCCAGGTACCGTACCTCGGCCAACAGACCCAGGTACCTCGGCCAACAGACCCAGGTACCTCGGCCAACAGACCCAGGTACCTCGGCCAACAGACCCAGGTACCTCGGCCAACAGACCCAGGTACCTCGGCCAAAAGACCCAGGTACTGTACCTCAGCCAACAGGACCAGGTACCTCGGCCAACAGACCCAGGTACTGTACCTCAGCCAACACGACCAGGTACTGTGTGTGTGTGTGTGTGTGTGTGTCTAGTACCTCAGCCAGCAGAATGACCCTCTTGCCGTCGGGCCAGATCACATGGTCCACCTGAGAACGCACCCTTTCCCAGGTGAGCTCTGGGCTCCGCAGGCTGGCCTAGATGGGAGAGAGACCAGACACAGCGGTTAGTGACAGAGCAGCAGACCCACCCACACCAACCCACCCAACCAAAAGTAACTCACCACATCAATCTCAGTATTGGAATGTCCCATGTTGCAGACTATACATCCGTTCTTAATCCGATCCAGCTGGTCTCTGGTCACCACGTTCTTATTGCCTGAGTGACATCAAGACACCAACGTAGTCAGAACACTCCTTGCTCATCTGAGCTCTGATTGAAATGTACATTGTTAGGTAAGTCATCGGTAGTACAGAGAGAGAGAGAGAGACAGAGACAGAGAGAGAGAGAAAGGGACAGAGAGAGACAGGGAGAGAGAGAGAGAGACAGAGAGAGAGAGAGAGAAAGAGAGGCAGAGAGAGACAGGGAGAGAGAGAGAGAGACAGAGAGAGACAGAGAGGGACAGAGAGGGACAGAGAGAGGCAGAGAGAGAGCTAGAGAGAGAGATAGAGACAGAGAGATAGAGACAGAGAGAGAGATAGAGACAGAGAGAGACCGAGAGGGGCAGAGAGAGAGTGAGAGAGATAGAGAGAGACAGAGAGAGACAGAGAGGGACAGAGAGAGACAGAGAGAGACATAGAGAGGGACAGAGAGAGACAGAGAGAGAGAGACAGAGACAGAGAGAGACAGGGAGGGACAGAGAGGGACAGAGAGAGACAGAGAGGGACAGAGAGAGACAGAGAGAGGCAGAGAGAGAGCTAGAGAGAGAGATAGAGACAGAGAGATAGAGACAGAGAGAGAGATAGAGACAGAGAGAGACCGAGAGGGGCAGAGAGAGAGTGAGAGAGATAGAGAGAGACAGAGAGAGACAGAGAGAGACAGAGAGAGACAGAGAGAGACATAGAGAGGGACAGAGAGAGGCAGAGAGAGAGCTAGAGAGAGAGATAGAGACAGAGAGATAGAGACAGAGAGATAGAGACAGAGAGAGAGATAGAGACAGAGAGCGAGAGAGAGAGAAAGGGACAGAGAGAGACAGGGAGAGAGAGAGAGAGACAGAGAGAGACCGAGAGGGACAGAGAGGGACAGAGAGAGACATAGAGAGGGACAGAGAGAGGCAGAGAGAGAGCTAGAGAGAGAGATAGAGACAGAGAGATAGAGACAGAGAGAGAGATAGAGACAGAGAGAGACCGAGAGGGGCAGAGAGAGACAGGGAGAGAGAGAGAGAGACAGAGAGAGACAGAGAGGGACAGAGAGGGACAGAGAGAGACATAGAGAGGGACAGAGAGAGCTAGAGAGAGAGATAGAGACAGAGAGATAGAGACAGAGAGATAGAGACAGAGAGAGAGATAGAGACAGAGAGAGACCGAGAGGGGCAAAGAGAGAGTGAGAGAGATAGAGAGAGAGGCAGAGAGAGCGATAGAGAGAGAGATAGAGACAGAGAGATAGAGACAGAGAGAGAGACCGAGAGGGGCAGAGAGGCAGAGCGAGAGATAGAGAGAGAGGCAGAGAGAATAATGACTGCAATCTGTTATGAAGTGAGTCACCAACTGGTTTGATAAAGATACTGCGTGGTTTAAACAGGTGACGTTTGGTGGATAAAGCTGAGTCATAAACATGGACATCTGCTGGGGCATTTCAATTTGAAGACACAGGGTGTTTTATGTTTGTATGATTATCAGAGTGGAACAGAATGAATCCGTCTGCTTTCTGGGACCACTGTGCTTCCACTTGCCCCTCTAGGCTGAGTTACTGGAAAGACATTTTGTGACAACTGACTTTATGAATATATATGTATCAATCAAATCAAAAATGTATATATAAATATAGATAAATTATTGCTTTGATTGATTGAGAATATATATATATATATATATAAATGATTGATGTGATTGGTTTCTAGTTTACCTGTGCAGGTTATCACAATATCCATCTGACGAATGACTTCATTCAGCTTGACCACCCTGAACCCATCCATGCTATCGTGTTGGAGAGAAATCATCCACAAACGTTATGCTCATTATGACCACCCTGAACCCATCCATGCTATCGTGTTGGAGAGAAATCATCCACAGACATTATGCTCATTATGACCACCCTGAACCCATCCATGCTATCGTGTTGGAGAGAAATCATCCACAGACATTATGCTCATTATGACCACCCTGAACCCATCCATGCTATCGTGTTGGAGAGAAATCATCCACAGACATTAGGCTCATTATGACCACCCTGAACCCATCCATGCTATCGTGTTGGAGAGAAATCATCCACAAACGTTATGCTCATTATGACCACCCTGAACCCATCCATGCTATCGTGTTGGAGAGAAATCATCCACAAACGTTATGCTCATTATGACCACCCTGAACCCATCCATGCTATCGTGTTGGAGAGAAATCATCCACAGACATTATGCTCATTATGACCACCCTGAACCCATCCATGCTATCGTGTTGGAGAGAAATCATCCACAAACGTTATGCTCATTATGACCACCCTGAACCCATCCATGCTATCGTGTTGGAGAGAAATCATCCACAAACGTTATGCTCATTATGACCACCCTGAACCCATCCATGCTATCGTGTTGGAGAGAAATCATCCACAAACGTTATGCTCATTATGACCACCCTGAACCCATCCATGCTATCGTGTTGGAGAGAAATCATCCACAAACGTTATGCTCATTATGACCACCCTGAACCCATCCATGCTATCGTGTTGGAGAGAAATCATCCACAAACGTTATGCTCATTATGACCACCCTGAACCCATCCATGCTATCGTGTTGGAGAGAAATCATCCACAGACATTATGCTCATTATGACCACCCTGAACCCATCCATGCTATCGTGTTGGAGAGAAATCATCCACAAACGTTATGCTCATTATGACCACCCTGAACCCATCCATGCTATCGTGTTGGAGAGAAATCATCCACAGACATTAGGCTCATTATGACCACCCTGAACCCATCCATGCTATCGTGTTGGAGAGAAATCATCCACAGACATTATGCTCATTATGACCACCCTGAACCCATCCATGCTATCGTGTTGGAGAGAAATCATCCACAAACGTTATGCTCATTATGACCACCCTGAACCCATCCATGCTATCGTGTTGGAGAGAAATCATCCACAAACGTTATGCTCATTATGACCACCCTGAACCCATCCATGCTATCGTGTTGGAGAGAAATCATCCACAGACATTAGGCTCATTATGACCACCCTGAACCCATCCATGCTATCGTGTTGGAGAGAAATCATCCACAGACATTAGGCTCATTATGACCACCCTGAACCCATCCATGCTATCGTGTTGGAGAGAAATCATCCACAGACATTAGGCTCATTATGACCACCCTGAACCCATCCATGCTATCGTGTTGGAGAGAAATCATCCACAGACATTATGCTCATTATGACCACCACTGTTGTATTGTAAAAAAACATATATATATATATATATATATATATATATTAAGAAGAGTAAAATGTCACCCTGAGGTTTCTTACCAGCCCTGGAGGGCACAGATGGGGTCTATCTCCGTGATGCAGACGATGGCTCCCATAGCCTTCAGAGCAGAACAGCAACCCTTACCCACCTCTCCGTAACCACACACAACCACCTGTTTCCCTCCAAACATCACATCAGTGGTCCTCTTCAAACTACAGCAAGAAGGGAAATACATTTGTGACAACTATCACAAACTAAAAAATGAAAATAAAAAAAAAACATTCTGATCTGCTTGGAGACATATTTGTGATTCCGTAGAGGAAGATTATTTCATGTCTAAGTAGAGAACGAACAGTTGTTAATGTTGCCATGACAACTCCCCGTCCAGGATGGACTCTCTGGAGCAGTAGTTACTGTACTATATTCTACATGACAACTCCCCGTCCAGGATGGACTCTCTGGAGCAGTAGTTACTGTACTATATTCTACATGACAACTCCCCGTCCAGGATGGACTCTCTGGAGCAGTAGTTCCTGTACTCTATTCTACATGACAACTCCCCGTCCAGGATGGACTCTCTGGAGCAGTAGTTACTGTACTATATTCTACATGACAACTCCCCGTCCAGGATGGACTCTCTGGAGCAGTAGTTACTGTACTATATTCTACATGACAACTCCCCGTCCAGGATGGACTCTCTGGAGCAGTAGTTACTGTACTATATTCTACATGACAACTCCTCCTCACCCGTCCAGGATGGACTCTCTGGAGCAGTAGTTACTGTACTATATTCTACATGACAACTCCCCGTCCAGGATGGACTCTCTGGAGCAGTAGTTACTGTACTATATTCTACATGACAACTCCTCCTCACCCGTCCAGGATGGACTCTCTGGAGTAGTAGTTACTGTACTATATTCTACATGACAACTCCCCGTCCAGGATGGACTCTCTGGAGCAGTAGTTACTGTACTATATTCTACATGACAACTCCTCCTCACCCGTCCAGGATGGACTCTCTGGAGCAGTAGTTACTGTACTATATTCTACATGACAACTCCTCCTCACCCGTCCAGGATGGACTCTCTGGAGCAGTAGTTCCTGTACTCTATTCTACATGACAACTCCCCGTCCAGGATGGACTCTCTGGAGCAGTAGTTACTGTACTATATTCTACATGACAACTCCCCGTCCAGGATGGACTCTCTGGAGCAGTAGTTCCTGTACTATATTCTACATGACAACTCCTCCTCACCCGTCCAGGATGGACTCTCTGGAGCAGTAGTTACTGTACTATATTCTACATGACAACTCCTCCTCACCCGTCCAGGATGGACTCTCTGCAGCAGTAGAGGTTATCAAACTTCTGCTTGGTAACCGAGTCGTTCACATTCATGGCCGGGACACACAGCTTGCCTGCCTTGGACAGCTGGTACAACCTGAGAATAAAGAAAGTAAAGACATAAAGCCACAGACTAACGGAGAATAAACTGGACTATTTTTAATAAAAAATGTCTCTTTTTTTCCTGTGGATGTATGTGACCAATATTTTAGGAAGGCTCTTTCTCACCTGTGGACTCCAGTGACACTCTCCTCCACGATGCCCTGAGCCTTCTTAAACACGCTGGGGTACTTCTTGTAAACCCAGTGGGTCAGATCCCCTCCGTCATCCAGAATCTAACAATGACAGCACAATGGTAATATATATATATTAAATGGTGAAGTCAACAATCACCTTCCACAGTAGGGGTGGGGCATCACTGCACGATCAATGTCAAGCAGACCTTGGGGGCGAATGTGTGTGCATTTCCATTATCTGAAATACCGAAGGTGTGCATGATTTTGCTTGCCTGGTATGGAGTTTTCAGTATTGCGACAATTCCAATGGTTCAATTGTTCCTGGTAACTTAAATCAAGCACGTCTCAAGTGCGTACATACAATAAATATTTGACCCAGCTCTGACGTAAAATCAATTATTGAATAGTTTAGTATTTAGGTACCATGTTGGCCTGCCAGCCTTCTTTGTTGACACAGCGGTCGATGCACCACCAAAAATCATCCTCTGACTCGCCCTTCCATGCAAACACAGGCACCCCTGTAGGGGAGAGGAGAGAGAGAGAGGAAGAAGAGGCTAGTATTTATTATGGCTGGAGGAGAGGGAGAATGAGGATGAAACTATTATAATGGATTGGGAGAGCGGGTGGGGGTAGGGGGAAAGAGAGAGAGAGACACACAGAGACAGAAAGACAAAGAGACAGAAAGAGAGACAGAAAGACAGAGACAGAAAGACAAAGAGAGACAGAAAAACAAAGCAAAGAACAAGAAAGAGAGAGAGAGAGAGAAAAAAATAGAGACAGAGAGAAAGAAAGAGATACAGAGAGAGAGAGAGAGAGAAAAAGAGTGTGAGAGACAGAAAGAGAGAGAGAGACAGAGAGAGCAAGACAGAGAGAGAGAGAGGGTTCACTATGTGATGTGTGATCTCACCAGTCTCTGCCAGGGCAGCCGCCACCTCGTTCTGAGTAGAGTAGATGTTACAGGCTGTCCAACGACACTGAGCTCCAAGAGCTACCAGGGTCTCTATCAGAACCTGGGGGCAACACACAAACACGATAAGCTCTTACATTGAGGTAAATGTAAACCATAAAAAACAACACCAAAATCTATCTATCAAGCTGTAATCTGACATGTCTGGAGCAAAGTGCTTTAAGCAAAGCTGTTCATCATCACTGAATGTCTGATTCATTTGACAGTCAGGAAAGGCAAAGACAGTATGATTGTATTACTGGAGGAGGCAGCAACAACAACAAAAAGCCACTATCTTTGCCCCAGTTAGAGGCTTCTCATATACTGTAGGTCTATGGATCTAAGATGGTGTATGGTGGAGGAGAAAGCAAGATAACCTACTGCAGTCTGAGCTGTGATGTGGGTGCAGCCCACTATCTTTGCCCCAGCTAGAGGCTTCTCAGCCTGGGCTCTCTTCCTCAGGGAGATCAGGGCTGACATATCTGTGGGTGGGGGGAAATACAGAGAGCGGGATAGAGGTGAGAGGTTAAGGATTTGGATGTGGGAGAGCAAAACAGTGAATGAGAGATTAAAACGGTAATATCTTATGTTTCACCAAGTCTTGGATGAACGACGACATTACGAACATACAACTGGCGGGTTATACACTCTATCGACAGGATAGAACAGCAGACTCTGGTAAGACACGGGGCGGGGGCCTTTGCATATGTGTAAACAGCTGGTGCACGATATCTAAGGAAGTCTCAAGGTTTTGCTCGCCTGAGGTAGAGCATCTCATAATAAGCTGTAGACAACACTATCAACCTAGATGGTTTTCTTCTGAATTGTTCATAGCTGTCTACATACCACCACAGACGGATGCTGGCACTAAAACAGAAACTAAATGAGCTGTATACCGCCATAAGCAAACAGGAAAACGCTCATCCAGAGGCAGCACTCCTAGTGGCCGGGGTCTTTAATGCAGGGAAACTTAAATCAGTTTTACCTCATTTCTATCAGCATGTTAAATGTGCAACCAGAGGGAAAACAATTCTAGACAATCTTTACTCCTCAAACAGAGAAGCGTACAAAGCTCTCCCTCGCCCTCCATTTGGCAAATCTGACCATAATTATATCCTCCTGATTCCTGCTTACCAGCAAAAAAATTAAGCAGGAAGTACCAGTGACTCGGTCTATAAAAAAGTGGTCAGATCAAGCAGATGCTAAACTACAGGACTGTTTTGCTAGCACAGACTGGAATATGTTCCGGGATTCCTCCGATGGCATTGAGGAGTACACCACATTAGTCACTGGCTTTATCAATAAGTGCATCGAGGACGTCTTCCCCACAGTGACCGTATGTACATATCCCAACCAGAAGCCATAGATTACAGGCAACATTCACACCGAGCTAAAGGGTAGAGCTGCCGCTTTTAAGGAGTGGAAGCATATAAGAACCCAGAAAATTATAAAGAAATCCCGCTATGCCCTCTGCCGAACCATCAAACAGGCAAAGCATCAACAGAGGACTAAGATTGAATCGTACTATACCGGCTGCGATGCTCGTTGGATGTGGCAGGGCTTGCATACCACTACAGACTACAAAGGGAAGCACAGCCGAGAGCTGCCCAGTGACGCGAGCCTACCAGACAAGCTAAATAACTTCTATGCTCGCTTCGAGGCAAGTAACACTGAAACATGCATGAGAGCATCAGCTGTTCCGGACGACTGTGTGATCACGCTCTCCGCAGCCGATGTGAGTAAGACCTCTAAACAGGTCAGCATTCACAAGGCCGCAGGGCCAAACAGATTACCAGGACGTGTACTGCGAGCATGCGCTGACCAACTGGCAAGTGTCTTCACTGACATTTTCAACCTCCCTGCCTGAGTCTGTAATCGCAACATGTTTCAAGCAGACCACCATAGTTCCTGTGCCTAAGAACACTAAGATAACCTGCCTATATGACTACCGACCCGTAGCACTCACGTCTGTAGCCATGAAATGCTTCGAAAGGCTGGTCATGGCTCACATCAACACCATTATCCCAGAAACCCTAGACCCACTCCAATTTGCATACCGCACCAACAGATTCACAGATGATGCAATCTCTATTGCACTCCACACTGCCCTTTCACACCTGGACAAAAGGAACACCTATGTGAGAATACTATTCATTGGCCTCCCGGGTGGCGCAGTGGTTAAGGGCGCTGTACTGCAGCGCCAGCTGTGCCATCAGAGTCCCTGGGTTCGCGCCCAGGCTCTGTCGTAACCGCGACCGGGAGGTCCGTGGGGCGACGCACAATTGGCCTAGCGTTGTCCGGGTTAGGGAGGGATCTCCTTGTCTCATCGCGCAAAAGGAACAGGATGTACAGCGTCAATGTGGATATATACTATATACAGGGTGTTACGGTACAGAGTCATTGCGCGCCGGGCGCATTGCGCGCTAGCCAAGGTTGCCAGGTGCACGGTGTAGCCTCCGACACATTGGTGCGGCTGGCCTCCGGGTTGGATGAGCGCTGTGTTAAGAAGCAGTATGGCTGGTTGGGTTGTGTATTGGAGGACGCATGACATTCAACCTTCGTCTCTCCCGAGCCTGTAGCAATGAGACAAGATAGTAGCTACTACAACAATTGGATACCACGAAAAAGTGACTCTGTACCTGTACATCCTGAATATAGCCTCCAAGTACCGTAATACAGGCTCGACATTGACTCTGTACCGTAATACCCTGTATATAGCCTCCACATTGACTCGGTACCGGTACCCCCTGTATATAGCCTCCACGTTGACTCGGTACCGTAATACCCTGTATATAGCCTCCACATTGACTCTGTACCCCCTGTATATAGCCTCCACATTGACTCTGTACCGTAATACCCTGTATATAGCCTCCACATTGACTCTGTACTGGTAACCCCTGTATATAGCCTCCACATTGACTCTGTACCGGTACCCCCTGTATGTAGCCTCCACATTGACTCTGTACCGTAATACCCTGTATATAGCCACCACATTGACTCTGTACCGTAATACCCTGTATATAGTCTCCACATTGACTCTGTACTCTACCCCCTGTATATAGCCTCCACATTGACCCCCTGTATATAGCCTCCACATTGACTCTGTACCGTAATACCCTGTATATAGCCTCCACATTGACTCTGTACTGGTAACCCCTGTATATAGCCTCCACATTGACTCTGTACCGGTACCCCCTGTATGTAGCCTCCACATTGACTCTGTACCGTAATACCCTGTATATAGCCTCCACATTGACTCTGTACTGGTAACCCCTGTATATAGCCTCCACATTGACTCTGTACCGGTACCCCCTGTATATAGCCTCCACATTGACTCTGTACCGTAATACCCTGTATATAGCCTCCACATTGACTCTGTACTGGTAACCCCTGTATATAGCCTCCACATTCACTCTGTACCGGTACCCCCTGTATGTAGCCTCCACATTGACTCTGTACCATAATACCCTGTATATAGCCTCCACATTGACTCTGTACTGGTAACCCCTGTATATAGCCTCCACATTGACTCTGTACCGGTACCCCCTGTATATAGCCTCCACATTGACTCTGTACCGTAATACCCTGTATATAGTCTCCACATTGACTCTGTACTCTACCCCCTGTATATAGCCTCCACATTGACTCTGTACCGGTACCCCCTGTATATAGCCTCCACATTGACTCTGTACCGTAATACCCTGTATATAGTCTCCACATTGACTCTGTACTCTACCCCCTGTATATAGCCTCCACATTGACTCTGTACCGTAATACCCTGTATATAGTCTCCACATTGACTCTGTACCGTAATACCCTGTATATAGTCTCCACATTGACTCTGTACCGTAATACCCTGTATATAGCCTCCACATTGACTCTGTACCGTAATACCCTGTATATAGTCTCCACATTGACTCTGTACCGTAATACCCTGTATATAGTCTCCACATTGACTCTGTACCGTAATACCCTGTATATAGCCTCCACATTGACTCTGTACCGTAATACCCTGTATATAGCCTCCACATTGACTCTGTACCGTAATACCCTGTATATAGCCTCCACATTGACTCTGTACCGTAATACCCTGTATATAGCCTCCACATTGACTCTGTACCGTAATACCCTGTATATAGCCTCCACATTGACTCTGTACCGTAATACCCTGTATATAGCCTCCACATTGACTCTGTACCGTAATACCCTGTATATAGCCTCCACATTGACTCTGTACCGTAATACCCTGTATATAGCCTCCACATTGACTCTGTACCGTAATACCCTGTATATAGCCTCCACATTGACTCTGTACCGTAATACCCTGTATATAGCCTCCACATTGACTCTGTACCGTAATACCCTGTATATAGCCTCCACATTGACTCTGTACCGTAATACCCTGTATATAGCCTCCACATTGACTCTGTACCGTAATACCCTGTATATAGCCTCCACATTGACTCTGTACCGTAATACCCTGTATATAGCCTCCACATTGACTCTGTACCGTAATACCCTGTATATAGCCTCCACATTGACTCTGTACCGTAATACCCTGTATATAGCCTCCACATTGACTCTGTAACGTAATACCCTGTATATAGCCTCCACATTGACTCTGTACCGTAATACCCTGTATATAGCCTCCACATTGACTCTGTACCGTAATACCCTGTATATAGCCTCCACATTGACTCTGTACCGTAATACCCTGTATATAGCCTCCACATTGACTCTGTACCGTAATACCCTGTATATAGCCTCCACATTGACTCTGTACCGTAATACCCTGTATATAGCCTCCACATTGACTCTGTACCGTAATACCCTGTATATAGCCTCCACATTGACTCTGTACCGTAATACCCTGTATATAGCCTCCACATTGACTCTGTACCGTAATACCCTGTATATAGCCTCCACATTGACTCTGTACTGGTAACCCCTGTATATAGCCTCCACATTGACTCTGTACCGGTACCCCCTGTATGTAGCCTCCACATTGACTCTGTACCGTAATACCCTGTATATAGCCACCACATTGACTCTGTACCGTAATACCCTGTATATAGTCTCCACATTGACTCTGTACTCTACCCCCTGTATATAGCCTCCACATTGACCCCCTGTATATAGCCTCCACATTGACTCTGTACCGTAATACCCTGTATATAGCCTCCACATTGACTCTGTACTGGTAACCCCTGTATATAGCCTCCACATGGACTCTGTACCGGTACCCCCTGTATGTAGCCTCCACATTGACTCTGTACCGTAATACCCTGTATATAGCCTCCACATTGACTCTGTACTGGTAACCCCTGTATATAGCCTCCACATTGACTCTGTACCGGTACCCCCTGTATATAGCCTCCACATTGACTCTGTACCGTAATACCCTGTATATAGCCTCCACATTGACTCTGTACTGGTAACCCCTGTATATAGCCTCCACATTCACTCTGTACCGGTACCCCCTGTATGTAGCCTCCACATTGACTCTGTACCATAATACCCTGTATATAGCCTCCACATTGACTCTGTACTGGTAACCCCTGTATATAGCCTCCACATTGACTCTGTACCGGTACCCCCTGTATATAGCCTCCACATTGACTCTGTACCGTAATACCCTGTATATAGTCTCCACATTGACTCTGTACTCTACCCCCTGTATATAGCCTCCACATTGACTCTGTACCGGTACCCCCTGTATATAGCCTCCACATTGACTCTGTACCGTAATACCCTGTATATAGTCTCCACATTGACTCTGTACTCTACCCCCTGTATATAGCCTCCACATTGACTCTGTACCGTAATACCCTGTATATAGTCTCCACATTGACTCTGTACCGTAATACCCTGTATATAGTCTCCACATTGACTCTGTACCGTAATACCCTGTATATAGCCTCCACATTGACTCTGTACCGTAATACCCTGTATATAGTCTCCACATTGACTCTGTACCGTAATACCCTGTATATAGTCTCCACATTGACTCTGTACCGTAATACCCTGTATATAGCCTCCACATTGACTCTGTACCGTAATACCCTGTATATAGCCTCCACATTGACTCTGTAACGTAATACCCTGTATATAGCCTCCACATTGACTCTGTACCGTAATACCCTGTATATAGCCTCCACATTGACTCTGTACCGTAATACCCTGTATATAGCCTCCACATTGACTCTGTACCGTAATACCCTGTATATAGCCTCCACATTGACTCTGTACCGTAATACCCTGTATATAGCCTCCACATTGACTCTGTACCGTAATACCCTGTATATAGCCTCCACATTGACTCTGTACCGTAATACCCTGTATATAGCCTCCACATTGACTCTGTACCGTAATACCCTGTATATAGCCTCCACATTGACTCTGTACCGTAATACCCTGTATATAGCCTCCACATTGACTCTGTACCGTAATACCCTGTATATAGCCTCCACATTGACTCTGTACCGTAATACCCTGTATATAGCCTCCACATTGACTCTGTACCGTAACACCCTGTATATAGCCTCCACATTGACTCTGTACTGGTAACCCCTGTATATAGCCTCCACATTGACTCTGTACCGGTACCCCCTGTATATAGCCTCCACATTGACTCTGTACCGTAATACCCCGTATATAGTCTCCACATTGACTCTGTACTCTACCCCCTGTATATAGCCTCCACATTGACTCTGTACCGTAATACCCTGTATATAGTCTCCACATTGACTCTGTACCGTAATACCCTGTATATAGTCTCCACATTGACTCTGTACCGTAATATCCTGTATATAGTCTCCACATTGACTCTGTACCGTAATACCCTGTATATAGTCTCCACATTGACTCTGTACCGTAATACCCTGTATATAGCCTCCACATTGACTCTGTACCGTAATACCCTGTATATAGCCTCCACATTGACTCTGTACCGTAATACCCTGTATATAGCCTCCACATTGACTCTGTACCGTAATACCCTGTATATAGCCTCCACATTGACTCTGTACCGTAATACCCTGTATATAGCCTCCACATTGACTCTGTACCGTAATACCCTGTATATAGCCTCCACATTGACTCTGTACCGTAATACCCTGTATATAGCCTCCACATTGACTCTGTAACGTAATACCCTGTATATAGCCTCCACATTGACTCTGTACCGTAATACCCTGTATATAGCCTCCACATTGACTCTGTACCGTAATACCCTGTATATAGCCTCCACATTGACTCTGTACCGTAATACCCTGTATATAGCCTCCACATTGACTCTGTACCGTAATACCCTGTATATAGCCTCCACATTGACTCTGTACCGTAATACCCTGTATATAGCCTCCACATTGACTCTGTACCGTAATACCCTGTATATAGCCTCCACATTGACTCTGTACCGTAATACCCTGTATATAGCCTCCACATTGACTCTGTACCGTAATACCCTGTATATAGCCTCCACATTGACTCTGTACCGTAACACCCTGTATATAGCCTCCACATTGACTCTGTACCGTAATACCCTGTATATAGCCTCCACATTGACTCTGTACCGTAACACCCTGTATATAGCCTCCACATTGACTCTGTACCGTAATACCCTGTATATAGCCTCCACATTGACTCTGTACCGTAATACCCTGTATATAGCCCGGGTTATTGTAATTTACTGCTGCTCTTTATTTATTATTTTCTCTTCCTTTTTTGTGTGTATAAACTGCATTGTTGGTTAAGTATGTCAGTAAGCATTTTCTGTATCCGGGCGCATGTGACAAATACAATTTGATTTGTTTTAAGATGAGTATAGGAGAAGCAGGAATAAATATGAAAAAAATAGGCCAGGGGAAAAGATAATGACAGATGGAGCACAATTGTGACACATTTCAGGAAACTAGGCGTATGTCGCGGGTCACCACTTCACAGCCATTTGAACATAATCTTTTTAATTAAAAAAAAAATCAAAATACATTTTTGGGGCAGAAATGCCTTCTGGAACATGTGAACTTTCATGTGCCTTAATAACAAACTTGTATGCCATCTGTAAATACGAATATAATTGTTAAATTACGAGCCTAGTTGGTTTAGCCGCAGAAAAAGCCAGCAACCTTCCCGCTAGCTATGACTGGCTGAGATAATGAGTGGGCTGGACATGCCGAGAGATGAGTTTGGTTTGGTCTGCTATATAGCACGCTTCTGTCTATTTGAGCTGGTTAGTATGTCTATGTAATCCTGTCTAACGCGTTTAAAAAAAATGTATATGTAAAATGCTTAGTAGAACTGAACTCCACTTTCTGGAGGACCGAGTTTAGAAATCAGTGGAATTAGAGTATGATAGTTTAGGAGATGGAGAAAACACATGTCTCTGGATTATATCTTCAAACTAAGGGCAACCATGGCATCCATGACAGGGAGAAGCGTCCAATCATGATCTAAGATAGACTAGCTAGCTAGTTATAGCCTAATGTTAGCTCATTACGGACGGGTAAGATAGTCTAACTAGCTACATTTTCAGATATTACACATTTCTAATTTTGACAAAGTATTTTTATTTCAAGTTAAAGTGTACTGTTAGCTAGCTAGCTAATGTTAGCTGGATGGCTCGCTAGCTAATGTTACGTTTATGATCTTATTATTCGTATCTTAGAGCCATTTGCTTTGCTTGTTATAGCCTAATGCTGGGTAGTAACGTCATGAGTTGTGATTATGGTTCATTGTTTAGCTAGCTAGCTACATGTCTTAATAAAGGACTCCACTATGCAAGTGTCCATTTTTAAAAAATGTCACTGCGGGAACTGTTAGCCAGTTAGCTTGGGTGCTTGACTGCTGTGGTTAGGACAGAACGCTCGGATCAACCCTTAAAGAGATTGGTGGAGCTAAAGCTTAAGAGGGTGTGAACGACGCTGAACAGGTGTAGACAAAGAAGAGCTCTCCAGTAGGTACCAAAACTTTCAAAGGCCATTTTCTCAAAAGTGAGGTTACAAGTTTATCAACTTTCTTTAGCAGACTTACTTTCCCATTGTTCCTCAAATGCAGTATATGATATACCATGTGGTAGCTCTGTGTATCTGCTTTTATCCAATGTAAAAAAACACAATTTCTAATTTTGCTATATAAGACCGAACCCAGGTGGTCGGTCACAATTCATGTAAAACCACATGCTCCTCTACTTATGCTTGCAGTAGGCTTACGGTAAATGCCAGCGACAGCTGTCAAGGCACAGGCAGCGGTTCTAGGACCACTTACAGAGCACTTCCTTATCATCTAGGTCTGCACAGCCTGAGAGATACTGCCTATACAACCAGAGAGAGATACTGCCTATTAAACCAGAGGACTACGGTCTATTAAACCAGAGAGATACTGTTTATACAACCAGAGAGATACTGTTTATACAACCAGAGAGAGATACTGTCTATACAACCAGAGAGAGATACTGTCTATAAAATCAGAGGACTACGGTCTCTACAACCAGAGAGATACTGTCTATTCAACCAGAGAGAGATACTGTCTATGCAACCAGAAAGATACTGTCTATGCAACCAGAGAGAGATACTGTCTATACAACCAGAGAGAGATACTGTCTATACAACCAGAGAGAGATACTGTCTATACAACCAGAGAGAGATACTGTCTATACAACCAGAGAGAGATACTGTCTATTTTTTGTCTACATTTCTTTGATACCTACAGGGGCCCTAAAATTCAGAATCAAAAGGCTAAATGATCCTTGGTATGACCATCTTAAAACAATTACAAATGTCAGCTTAGTAGAACTTCCATAACTTCCATAGCAAATCATCAAGTCAAACTACACCAGCAAAGCAGAAAGATAACACTGCTGTTTGATCTGTCTAGGGTCTAGGACCAAAAAGTTCCTTAACAGCTTCTACCCCACAAGCCATAAGACTGCTGAACAATTAATCACATGGAGCACCAGACTATTACATTGACCCCCCCACCCCCCACCCCCACCCCACCCCTCCATTTGTTTTGTACACTGCTGCTACTCGCTGTTTATTATTTATGCATAGTCACTTCACCCCTACCTACATGTACACATTACCTCTAACCTGTACTCCCACACACTGACTCAGTACCGGTACCACCTGTATATAGTCTTTCTATTGTTATGTTATTGTGTCACCTTTTTTATTTTTTATTATGTTTTAACTTTTGTTTATTTGGTAAATATTTTCTTAACTCTTCTTAAAACTGCACCGTTGGTTAAGGGATTTGTAAGTAAACATTTCACGGTAAGGTTCTACACTTGTTGTATTCGGCGCATGTGACTAATAAAGTTTGATTTGATTTGTATGCCGTATCTTCTTATTACTGATGCGGAGACGGTCCTCGACGAGGTACATGGCAGCTCTAAAGCACTCTCTGCAGCCTCTAACCCACTGATCCTGAATCAGCACTTACACTTATAATTTTCACAATAATGAGCCCAGCCAATATAAGCTGTACTGGGCTGGCCTGATTGCAAATCTACCGTAGTCGATCAAATGTATCAGAACGATGACTGAAAGTGTACGCAAAGACAGTGGATGCCAGAAAGTGTACGCAAAGACAGTGGTAATTCCACACCTTGCTCTGCGATCTCGATCTCCCGTCTGCCGAACTCTGCCTGTTTGACGTTCTTAACGCAGAAGTCACTGCTGCCCTTGGAGTTGGCCTGGGCCTTGTCCCGAGGAGAGGTCTCGTCATCTGAGCTGTCTGAGTAGGACGCAGCTGGACATTGTGTTGGTGGAGAGGGGGGGGGGGGGAGAACAAAGAGTCAGAGACACATCAGGAAGTGATTTCTGGTCTACCAGTCTATAGCAGACAGTGGAGTAGCTTGACATGGTCTTTTACATCAGTAGAGTAATAGAAGGATTGGCAGCTAATAATAGATGCATGATCCTCGACTGAGGACTTTTGCTACCTTGTTAATCACCAGCACCTATTGCTGTGTACCGTGTGTGTGTGTGTGTGTGTGTACCGTGTGTGTGTGTGTGTACCGTGTGTGTGTGTACCGTGTGTGTGTGTGTGATCTACCTGAGCTGTAGCTATCTGTGGAGGACTGGGAGATGGAGCGAGAGAGGGAGCGCCGGCCAACCTTAGTGGGGTACTTCTGAAACTCCTGTTTATCCTCCGCATTAGCAAACTGGATCTGAAGAAGAAGGGGGGGGGCATGAGTTACTCGCCTGCTGACATGGTGTAAACTTTATTCAGTGAGATGGGGTGAGTCAGAGATACAGTCAGTGCGCCTGTAGTGAGTCAGAGATACAGTCAGAGGTACAGTCAGAGAGCCTGTGGTGAGTCAGATATACAGTCAGAGAGCCTGTAGTGAGTCAGATATACAGTCAGATTTACAGTCAGAGAGCTGGTGGTGAGTCAGAGACACAGTCAGTGAGCCTATAGTGAGTCAGATATACAGTCAGTGAGCCTGTGGTGAGTCAGAGATACAGTCAGTGAGCCTGTAGTGAGTCAGATATACAGTCAGTGAGCCTGTAGTGAGTCAGATATACAGTCAGTGAGCCTGTGGTGAGTCAGATATACAGTCAGTGAGCCTGTGGTGAGTCAGATATACAGTCAGTGAGCCTGTGGTGAGTCAGATATACAGTCAGTGAGCCTGTGGTGAGTCAGATATACAGTCAGTGAGCCTGTGGTGAGTCAGATATACAGTCAGTGAGCCTGTGGTGAGTCAGATATACAGTCAGAGAGCCTGTGGTGAGTCAGATATACAGTCAGAGAGCCTGTGGTGAGTCAGATATACAGTCAGAGAGCCTGTGGTGAGTCAGATATACAGTCAGAGAGCCTGTGGTGAGTCAGATATACAGTCAGTGAGCCTGTGGTGAGTCAGATATACAGTCAGAGAGCCTGTGGTGAGTCAGATATACAGTCAGTGAGCCTGTGGTGAGTCAGATATACAGTCAGAGAGCCTGTGGTGAGTCAGATATACAGTCAGAGAGCCTGTGGTGAGTCAGATATACAGTCAGTGAGCCTGTGGTGAGTCAGATATACAGTCAGAGAGCCTGTGGTGAGTCAGATATACAGTCAGAGAGCCTGTGGTGAGTCAGATATACAGTCAGTGAGCCTGTGGTGAGTCAGATATACAGTCAGTGAGCCTGTAGTGAGTCAGATATACAGTCAGAGAGCCTGTAGTGAGTCAGATATACAGTCAGAGAGCCTGTGGTGAGTCAGATATACAGTCAGTGAGCCTGTGGTGAGTCAGATATACAGTCAGAGATACAGTCAGATATACAGTCAGAGAGCCTGTGGTGAGTCAGATATACAGTCAGAGATACAGTCAGATATACAGTCAGAGAGCCTGTAGTGAGTCAGATATACAGTCAGAGAGCCTGTGGTGAGTCAGATATACAGTCAGTGAGCCTGTGGTGAGTCAGATATACAGTCAGTGAGCCTGTGGTAAGTCAGATATACAGTCAGAGATACAGTCAGATATACAGTCAGAGAGCCTGTGGTGAGTCAGATATACAGTCAGTGAGCCTGTGGTAAGTCAGATATACAGTCAGAGATACAGTCAGATATACAGTCAGAGAGCCTGTGGTGAGTCAGATATACAGTCAGTGAGCCTGTAGTGAGTCAGATATACAGTCAGAGAGCCTGTAGTAAGTCAGATATACAGTCAGAGATACAGTCAGAAATACAGTCAGAGAGCCTGTAGTGAGTCAGATATACAGTCAGTGACATTGAATTTCCAACTATGGACAATGATGTAGATATGTTACAGTGTTTAATGAGGAGGGGAACAGATCTATGGAGATCTATGGAGATCTATGGAGATCTATGGAGATCTATGGAGATCTATGGAGATCTGCTATAATATTTGGGTTATAGGACAGTAGTTCTCCAGGAACAGGGTTGGAGTGAAAACCTACAGGACAGTAGTTCTCCAGGAACAGGGTTGGAGTGAAAACATTAGAGGAGGGTAGCAGACGGTCAAGTGTACCGTCTGATTGCTCCTCATTACACACCACAGACCAGCAAATATTCTTTACATCATCAACATATGAATCACTACAAAACGTATTGTATGACCTCTTATACACTATATTAGGCCCAGCCTGTCCTCTTATACACTATATTAGGCCCAGCCTGACCTCTTATACACTATATTAGACCCAGCCTGTCCTCTTATACACTATATTAGGCCCAGCCTGACCTCTTATACACTATATTAGGCCCAGCCTGACCTCTTATACACTATATTAGGCCCAGCCTGACCTCTTATACACTATATTAGGCCCAGCCTGTCCTCTTATACACTATATTAGGCCCAGCCTGACCTCTTATACACTATATTAGGCCCAGCCTGACCTCTTATACACTATATTAGGCCCAGCCTGACCTCTTATACACTATATTAGGCCCAGCCTGACCTCTTATACACTATATTAGGCCCAGCCTGACCTCTTATACACTATATTAGGCCCAGCCTGACCTCTTATACACTATATTAGGCCCAGCCTGACCTCTTATACACTATATTAGGCCCAGCCTGACCTCTTATACACTATATTAGGCCCAGCCTGACCTCTTATACACTATATTAGGCCCAGCCTGTCCTCTTATACACTATATTAGGCCCAGCCTGACCTCTTATACACTATATTAGGCCCAGCCTGTCCTCTTATACACTATATTAGGCCCAGCCTGTCCTCTTATACACTATATTAGGCCCAGCCTGACCTCTTATACACTATATTAGGCCCAGCCTGACCTCTTATACACTATATTAGGCCCAGCCTGACCTCTTATACACTATATTAGGCCCAGCCTGACCTCTTATACACTATATTAGGCCCAGCCTGTCCTCTTATACACTATATTAGGCCCAGCCTGACCTCTTATACACTATATTAGGCCCAGCCTGTCCTCTTATACACTATATTAGGCCCAGCCTGTCCTCTTATACACTATATTAGGCCCAGCCTGACCTCTTATACACTATATTAGGCCCAGCCTGTCCTCTTATACACTATATTAGGCCCAGCCTGACCTCTTATACACTATATTAGGCCCAGCCTGTCCTCTTATACACTATATTAGGCCCAGCCTGTCCTCTTATACACTATATTAGGCCCAGCCTGACCTCTTATACACTATATTAGGCCCAGCCTGTCCTCTTATACACTATATTAGGCCCAGCCTTTGGAACTGTGGTTTTCCTAGATATGGCTACTATATTGTGATCACTACATCCTATGGATCTGGATGCTGCTTTAAAGCACATTTCTGCAGCATTAGTAAAGATGTGATCAGTACATGTTGATGATTTCATTCCTGTACTGTTTGTAAATACCCTGGCAGGTTGACTGATAACCTGATCCAGGCTGCAGGCACTGGTAACAGTTAGAAGTTGTTTCCTGAGTGGGCAGCTGGATGAAAGCCAGACAATGTTTTTTTTTTAAATCACCCAGCATATATACTTCTCTGTTGATATCACATACATTATCAAGCATTTCACACATATTATCCAGATACTGACTATTAACACTTGGTGGTCTATAGCAGCTTCCCACCAGAATGGGCTTTAGGTGAGGCAGATGGACCTGTAGCCATATTACTTCAACAGTATTTAACATGAGATAATCTCTTAAGCTTTACAGGAATGTGGTTCTGAATATAGACCTCAACACTGCCTCTGTTAGAATTTCTGTCTTTTCGGTCGATGTTAGAACCATGTATTGCTACCACTGTTTCTTCAAATGTATTATCAGAGATACATAATTGGGGATTCATAAATTAAATTACTTACATTGTGTTTGCCAATGCCCCTAAGATCATGTACATTTGATGCAGCATTATGATGACTCATTGTCACAACGGTAGGGATTAACTGAGCTGGTCTTGGATCATTTACCAGTCATTGTTTCAACGCAGCCTTGAAATACGTGGACAGAGTCCAGGAGCCAAGATGATTTTGGATGGACTCCGTCATTCCTGTAGAGTATCTTCTGTTTCCAGAAGGTGTCAAAGTCATCAATAAAAGTGACTCCAGCAGAGCTACAGTAGTATTTTAGCCAGATGTGTAATCTGCGGCCCAACGATGGTACTGGACCTGAAATTATTGCCCGTTTTTTTTCTTTCTTTTAATGCTAAAATCACTTCTTTAAAATTCATTTTCAAATGTTCCGAGCTAGCTCTTCTGATGTAATTTGACCCCACATGGACTACGACAGTGTCATCTCCCGGCGCCTGTCGTAGAACAGTCGGAAGCAGCCATGTTATGTCCTGTACTTGTGCTCCTGGGTAGAACAGGGTTTTTGCCTTGGGGACCTAGATGTTTCTTACCATAGAGCTGCCTATGATGACAGCTGGTGATGTTGAATGGGCTGGTCTATCAGGCAGCCTCACGGTCTGGTGAGCTCAGAGGATTTGAACCAGAGGTAAAAGCCACCGGAGAGGGAGACAGAACCGAAGACGAAGAAGCAGGTACCTCCAGATCCGATCTTGATTGGGAAGCCACCAAGGAAGAAGGTGCCGGAACCTCTGGATCCAGGGTGGCACAGCTGTTTCTGGTCTGTGTCAATTCCATGCTCAACATCTCCATGGAGACCCCCGTTGCCAAAGGATGCCTTCTTCGACTTTCACGGCGAGTGACGTCCCTCCATGGCTGGTTGGTTTGGTCGAGAACAGCTCCGTTCTCTAGGGAAGGGGGAGGCTGTGGACAGCCGACACGGCAGCGAAACTTCCACCAGGCTACCACATGAGCATTCATCAAAGTGCATTGTGGGCCGCCATTGTATAGCCTAGGCTACTAGTCTACTTCGTGGGGATAGGGGCAGCATATCAACCAGGACCAGGCCTAATCAGCACCGATTAGTCTATAAATTAAGAAAAGATACGGTATCAAATTATACCATGCCAGGTTGGATAAGATTGGCGCATTGTCCATTTGACACAACGTTAGCACATTATAGGCCTCAGAGCCAGAACAACCTTGTCGACTGCTGTTGAATAATTAACGAATAGGTCAGACACATCCAACTTTCTTTTTTTTTTAAACACCACGTAATTTATTTATTTACTAGCAAGCAATGAAAATGTGCATTGTGTGAAAGAAAGTCCACACTTCAAATTATTTTTTGACTTGAAGCGCCATAGCCTACAGCTGTCTTAGCTGCTGGAGCATCAGAGGACAGGCGGAAAGAGGAGGAGATCTCGAGAGTTTAATAGAAAGACTAAGTTAGCAAAACAACTGCTTATAATCTTTAGTAAACACTCCAATGAATTAAATCAAGTTTATTTACACAACAATTATTTTTAAATGGTTTCATGACAGTCTTCATCTATTTAACTGTCAGTAACACAGTTATTCAATTACGTCACAGCCTTCAGCCCTGTTTATACCTGGTTCTAACATGCATCCTTTGTCCTGATCTTGGCCACATTCCGATTGTGCCCACATTTTTTTTATATACAGGTGTAGACCATTAAAAGACATTGTGATCTGATTGTGATCTGATTGTGATCTGATTGTGATCTGATTGTGATCTGATTGTGATCTGATTGTGATCTGATTGTGATCTTCCTGGTAGTCAAGCGTTGTGTTTCGATATCAATCCGATGTAAAAAAAAACAAAGAAGAAAGAAGAAAGATCTGGATGGTCCAACTATTAAAATCGTTATACTGGTCTCCAAAAAATGATTGACAGGTAACACCATTGAATGGTCCTAAAATATATTAATTCATCTTCTTATTTTGAAAAGAGAACCTGGTCACAATGTTGACACAGTGGAAGGACAAGAGACACATTTTATTACAACGTGTAAATGGGACAAACCTTGACCAGATAGTAATTGGATCATATTGATCATGTCACGAAACTCACTTGTTAGCACAAGGCTATAGTTTCTGTAAATATAAAAGACAAATCAGATTGTATTTGTCCAGAACTTATTACTGCATTTCTTTCTTTATTTTTTATTTCACCTTTATTTAACCAGGTAGGCCAATTGAGAACACCTTTATTTAACCAGGTAGTCCAGTTGAGAACACCTTTATTTAACCAGGTAGGCCAATTGAGAACACATTTATTTAACCAGGTAGGCCAGTTGAGAACACCTTTATTTAACCAGGTAGGCCAGTTGAGAACAAGTTCTCATTTACAACTGCGACCTGGCCAAGATGAAGCAAAGCAGTGCGGAAAAAAAACAACAACACAGAGTTACACATGGAATAAAACAGACATACAATCAATAATACAATTGAGAAATCCATATACAGTGTGTGCAAATGGAGTAAAGAGGTAAGGCAATAAATAGGCCAATAGTAGCGAAGTAATTACAATTTAGCAAATGAACACTGGGGTGATAGATGTGCAGATGATGATGTGCAAGTAGAGATACTGGTGGGCAAAAGAGCAGAAAAGTAAATAACAGATGGACTATGTACAGCTGCAGCGATCGGTAAGCTGCTCAGATAGCTGATGCTTAAAGTTAGTGAGGGAGATATGTCTCCAACTTCAGCGATTTTTGCAATTTGTTCCAGTCATTGGCAGCAGAGAACTGTAAGGAAAGGCGACCAAAGGAGGTGTTGGCTTTGACCAGTGAAATATACCTGCAGGAGCGCGTGCTACGGGTGGGTGTTGTTATGGTGACCAGTGAGCTGAGATAAGGCGGAGCTTTACCTAGCAAAGACTTATAGATGACCTGGAGCCAGTGTATATAAAGTTGTTATCAAAGTGAATGGTAAACCAACCCCATTGGGGTGGCAGGGTAGCCTAGTGGTTAGAGTGTAGGGGCGGCAGGTAGTCTAGTGGTTAGAGTGTAGAGGTGGCAGGGTAGCCTAGTGGTTAGAGTGTAGGGGCGGCAGGTAGTCTAGTGGTTAGAGTGTAGAGGTGGCAGGGTAGCCTAGTGGTTAGAGTGTAGGGACGGCAGGTAGCCTAGTGGTTAGAGTGTAGGGACGGCAGGTAGCCTAGTGGTTAGAGTGTAGGAGCGGCAGGTAGTCTAGTGGTTAGAGTGTAGAGGTGGCAGGGTAGCCTAGTGGTTAGAGTGTAGGGGTGGCAGGGTAGCCTAGTGGTTAGAGTGTAGGGGCGGCAGGTAGCCTAGTGGTTAGAGTGTAGGGACGGCAGGTAGCCTAGTGGGTAGAGTGTAGAGGTGGCAGGGTAGCCTAATGGTTAGAGTGTAGGGGTGGCAGGTAGCCTAGTGGTTAGAGTGTAGGGGCGGCAGGTAGCCTAGTGGTTAGAGTGTAGGGACGGCAGGTAGCCTAGTGGGTAGAGTGTAGGGGCGGCAGGTAGCCTAGTGGTTAGAGTGTAGGGGCGGCAGGTAGCCTAGTGGTTAGAGTGTAGGGGCGGCAGGTAGCCTAGTGGTTAGAGTGTAGGGGCGGCAGGTAGCCTAGTGGTTAGAGTGTAGAGGTGGCAGGGTAGCCTAATGGTTAGAGTGTAGGGGTGGCAGGTAGCCTAGTGGTTAGAGTGTAGAGGTGGCAGGGTAGCCTAGTGGTTAGAGTGTAGGGGTGGCAAGTAGCCTAGTGGTTAGAGTGTAGAGGTGGCAGGGCAGCCTAGTGGTTAGAGCGTTGGGCTAGTAACCAAAAGATTGCATGTTTGAATCCCTGAGCTGACAAGGTACAAATCTGTCGTTCTGCCCCTGAACAGGCAGTTAACCCACTGTTCTTAGGCCAGTTAACCCACTGTTCCTAGGCCGTCATTGAAAATAAGAATTTGTTCTTAACTGACTTGCCTAGTTAAATAGGTAAAATATATTAAATAAATTCAAAATTGAGTGGATTAGAAAATAAATATATTTGATTAATCCTCTAACTACTATGTAGAGATGCTCTGTTTTGCTGTTACGAGGTCAGTCTGGACTAACACGTTTCTTCTTGGAAGTACACACACACACACACACACACACACACACACACACACACACACACAGAGATCAGTGTGGGCAGATAGAAAGACGCTCATCCTGAAAGAAACACAGGTGTTGGACATTAAAGAGATTAAGGGAGAGTTTTAACTGGGTCAATGAGGGCAACTGAGACAGCCATGGTGTTGGAGGTACAGCTCTGTGGAGCGACCTGTGAAAGCTTATAGAGTGAGAACAGACCGATTTACCTTGTAGTGAGAACAGACTGATTTACCTTGTAGTGCGAACAGACTGATTTACCTTGTAGTGAGAACAGACTGATTTACCTTGTAGTGAGAACAGACTGATTTACCTTGTAGTGAGAACAGACTGATTTACCTTGTAGTGAGAACAGACTGATTTACCTTGTAGTGAGAACAGACTGATTTACCTTGTAGTGAGAACAGACTGATTTACCTTGTAGTGAGAACAGACTGATTTACCTTGTAGTGAGAACAGACTGATTTACCTTGTAGTGACGGCCCCACTGATATCCTCAGAAAAAGAGAAGCATGATATCTAGCGATCAGGCTGGTTGCACCAGGATAATAAACAGGGACCACTTTACCGGACCCAAAGTAGACCCCAGTAACAGAATAGATCTGTATTGTCCACTTGTGTGTATAGCCTCTTATTTTAGTTGTTGTCACGATACCCCAACCTGACACCACACCCACACACACACACACACACACACACACACACACACACACAGGGTCCAGCTAACAACTCAGCCTTATTAAGACAATAATGTACCAGTGATGTATCCATATCATAGCTCTGTTTCCCTGTGGTCATTTCACATCATTAGGTTTCATTAACAGACAGTGTCCTCACCCCTCAATGACACTTCCACAGGGCCAATGTCTTCACCCCTCAATGACACTTCCACAAGGCCACAATGTCCAGTGTCCTCACTCCTCAATGACACTTCCACAGGGCCACAATGTCCAGTGTCCTCACTCCTCAATGACACTTCCACAGGGCCACAATGTCCAGTGTCCTCACTCCTCAATGACACTTCCACAGGGCCACAATGTCCAGTGTCCTCACTCCTCAATGACACTTCCACTGGGCCACAATGTCCAGTGTCCTCACTCCTCAATGACACTTCCACAGGGCCACAATGTCCAGTGTCCTCACTCCTCAATGACACTTCCACAGGGCCACAATGTCCTCACTCCTCAATGACACTTCCACTGGGCCACAATGTCCAGTGTCCTCACTCCTCAATGACACTTCCACAGGGCCACAATGTCCAGTGTCCTCACTCCTCAATGACACTTCCACAGCGCCACAGTGTCCAGTGTCCACCAGTGTCTGTATCTGTGTGTGTACGTGCCTGCGTGTGTGTGTGTATGTTTGCGCGCGTGTGGGGGCGTGCCGGCGTGTCTGGGTGTGTGTGTGTCTGTGTGATGTCTATAGATTTGTCCCTCTGCAAGAGTTGCAGACATTCCTTCTTCATTTAACTCATGCAACTCAACACAACGTTGAAGAGAAGGACGTAACCATGTGAAACGGCTAGCTAGTTAGCGGTGGTGCGCGCTAATAGCGTTTCAAATCGGTGATGTCACTCGCTCCGAAACCTTGAAGTAGTAGTTCCCCTTGCTCTGCAAGGGCCCCGGCTTTTGTGGAGCGATGGGTAACGATGCTTTGAGGGTGTCAGTTGTTGACGTGTGCAGATGGTCCCTGGTTCGAGCCCAGGTATGGGACGAGGAGAGGGACAGAAGCAATACTGTTACAAGAACAACCTCCCTGGCCATCCATTCCTGCATCGTCAGCTTCCTGGATGTTCTGTTGCTATATTTTAGATGTCCATAGGTTGTGTTTGGACTGAAAACGACACGTGTGGAGCAGACGTGTTGACAAAACACGCAAGGGATGGCTCACAGACAACATGGAGGCAGACTAACAACAGTGACTTGGCTATTTTTGGTTTCATTCACGTATGATAAGCACACATAGTCATTGCATGGTCATCCATACTTTATATTGACAATATTTTTTTTTTAAAAAAGGTACACAAAGTCAAAACCAGTATTGTTAGTGACAATATTTTATAGAGGCCAAACCCAAAACACAGAAACAAATGTCATGCGTTGACACTTACAACCATGACAGGAACTGTCTTAAAGATGGCCTGATATGTAGAGTTAGTTAGTTATACACCTAGTCAGTAGTAGAGTTGGTTAGTTAGCTATGTACCTAGTTAGTAGTTTGAAGAGTAGACGCTACCCACTGGGCCAAAACTGGTTGAATCAAAGTTGTTTCCACTTCATTTCAACCCCAAAAATGAATATGTGGACTTTGAATCAACGTGGATAACTTATTGGATTTGCAAAAAGTTATCCATTTAAGGGCATTTCCTATTTTCTTTCACTCCAATGGCATTGGGAAATTGTTTTGGAATTTTATTAGGATCCTCATTAGCTGTTTGTGAAAGCAGCAGCTACTCTTCCTGGGGTAACAGAACACAAAACATGAAACATAATACAGAACACTAATAGACAAGAACAGCTCAAGGACAGAATATATCAATTTATAAAAAGGAACAAATAGCCTACTTATCAATACAACAGTACACAGAAACTATCTAGGTCAAATAGGGGAGAGGCATTGTGCCGTGAGGTGTTGCTTTATCTGTTTTTTGAAACCAGGTTTGCTGTTCCTTTCAGCAATATGAGATGGAAGGAAGTTCCATGCAACAATGGGTCTATATAATACTGTACACTTTCTTGGATTTGGGGACTGTGAAAAGACCCCTGGTGGCATGTCTGGTGGGGTAAGTGTGTGTGACAGAGCTGTGTGTAAGTTGACTATGCAAACAATTTGGAATTTTCAACACATGAATGTATCTTATAAAAAGAAGAAGTGATGTAGTCAGTCACTCCTCAACTCCTAGCCAAGAGAGACTGGCATGTATAGTATTTATAATCAGTCCTCTGATTACAATGAAGAGCAAGACGTGCCACTCTGTTTTGGGCCAGCTGCAGCTTAACTAGGTCTTTCCTTTCAGCACTAGACCATTTGACTGGACAATAATCAAGATAAGACAAACTAAACTGGCATTGCCTGCATAAGTTTGCCCACTTTGCCAATGAAGTAATCATCAAAATGACTGGCAACGTCAAAGGGTTTTGTGATGAATAAGCCATCGGATGAAAGATGGAGTTGAATGTCTTTCTGCCCATAATTCCATCCAAAGTTTTTTTTCCCATCATTCTTTGCATCATTGATCTTGGCTTCATAATACAGTTTCTTCTTTGTGTTGAGTTTAGTCACATCATTTCTCAATTTGCATTAAGTAAGCCAGTCAGATGTGCAGCCAGACTTATTAGCCACTCCTTTTGCCCCATCTCTTTCAACAATACAGTTTTTAAATTCCTCATCAATCCATGAAGCCTTGACAGTTCTAACAGTCAGTTACTTAACAGGTGCATGTTTATCAATAATTGGAAGAAGCAATTTCATAAATTCAAGTGTAAAGTCTGGATGCTCCTTATTAATGGGGCGGCAGGGTGGCCTAGTGGTTAGAGCGTTGGACTAGTAACCGGAAGGTTGCGAGTTCAAAACCCCCGAGCTGACAAGCTACAAATCTGTCGTTCTGCCCAGTTAACCCACTGTTCCTAGGCCGTCATTGAAAATAAGAATTTGTTCTTAACTGACTTGCCTAGTAAAATAAAGGTTAAATAAAAAATAAAATAAAAAATTAATCACATGAGAACAACAAATGTGTTTAACATCATCCACATAAGAGTCACAGCCAAATCTTTTGTATGATTTCTTATAAAATATTTCAGATTTTGGAACTTTGTCTTTCCTGTATATAGCCACTATATTGTGATCACTGCATCCAATGGGTATGGATACAGCTTTAGAACAAAGTTCTACAGTATTAGTAAAAATGTGATCGATACATGTGGATGATCTTGTTCCTGTAGTGTTTGTAAACACCCTAGTAGGTTGATTAATAACTTGAACCAGATTGATTACAGGCACTGGTTATGGACAGCTTGATGAAACAAGTCAATATTCAGGTCCCCAAGAAAGTAGACCTCTCTGTTTACATCACATACACTATCAAGCATTTCACACATATTATTTAGATACGGACTGATTTCACGTTGAATTCAAGTTAGTTGACAACTCAACCAACTACACGTTGAACTGACGTCTGTGCCCAGTGGGTAGTAGACTATCCATTGACCTTTCATAACCTCAGATTAAGAAATCAGTGAGAGCCAGAGTAACAAACAAACTGTTTTAAAAAAAATTAAAAACAGCATGAAGTGGAGAAATCAGCATGTCGCTGTTTTGGCAACTAGGTGTGTGGCCTTACTGGCCTGCAGTGTGCTCTGTCTCACATTTTAGTGGAAAACTATTTGGTGTTTGCTTTGCATCTAGAACATGTAGGCTTCACTTTGAAGAATTCAGCGCAAGTTCCAGAGATAGGTGCAATATAACCTAATCAACTCACTGCTAGATGGAGTCCATTTCAAATGTCCTGCTTTTCCCAACATGAAGTCATGACATGGGCTGAATCTAGTTGTTGATCCCTGGTCAAAAGGCTTGACTCTGTCGACGTATTCGAGGCTAAGGCACGGTCCGTTCAGATCAAAATGGTCACAGGACCCGGAGAGTGAAGGACAGTGGCTGTTTAGCACCGCATATCACCCACCTCCAATCTGTGTGGAGGCGGTCAGCATTTTGAAACTATTTCAACTCATGAACGTAATAGTTTAACCACCTGGACGTTTTAATGTCATTTTATGAAGCATGTCTTACCTTGTTACAAAGTAGACAAAAAAAAACGACCACAGAAATGTTGAGGGAATTATTTTTATAAACGCTTAATATGGCACACTTAACCAGCATGGCTACCGCAGCATGCTACTGCGATACTCCATCCCATCTGGAATGTATTGTCCAGTAGCCAAAAGGCATACTCCTAGTCATATTAGGAATAGGATTAGTAGCCTATTGATGCATCTTCAGATCTTCCCTCTTTCTTCATTTCTCATGGACGTGTTCATCTCTGTCTCATGAAACCGCTAGCTGTGAGGTGCGCTTTTGAGAAAGGCGTTTTCCTCTCGTAGCCTACAGCCATTCACTCGTAGCCTACAGCCATTCACTCGTAGCCTACAGCCATTCACTCGTAGCCTACAGCCATTCACTCGTAGCCTACAGCCATTCACTCGTAGCCTACAGCCATTCACTCGTAGCCTACAGCCATTCACTCGTAGCCTACAGCCAGTAGCCTACAGCCATTCACTCGTAGCCTACAGCCATTCACTCGTAGCCTACAGCCAGTAGCCTACAGCCATTCACTCGTAGCCTACAGCCATTCACTCGTAGCCTACAGCCATTCACTCGTAGCCTACAGCCATTCACTCGTAGCCTACAGCCATTCACTCGTAGCCTACAGCCATTCACTCGTAGCCTACAGCCATTCACTCGTAGCCTACAGCCATTCACTCATAGCCTACAGCCATTCACTCGTAGCCTACAGCCATTCACTCATAGCCTACAGCCATTCACTCGTAGCCTACAGCCATTCACTCATAGCCTACAGCCATTCACTCGTAGCCTACAGCCATTCACTCATAGCCTACAGCCATTCACTCGTAGCCTACAGCCATGTGCACATTGATTTCTTCATAATAAATAAATAGCAAACTGTATTAACATTTGAAACATTGCTTTAAAAAAAACATATATATATATATATATATATATATATATATATATATATGTGTGTGTGTGTGTGTGTGTGTGTGTGTGCAGTGATCGTATGAGTTCTGTAGTCCCACAACTGTTTGTTTTGAACTGCCCTCGACATATTTTATAAAGACATAAAAAGTATTGTAATTGTAAAGTTGCAATATTTTACAGGCTACCAAGGACGGCCAACCATCCTCCAGGAGAGCCTTAAAGGGGCAGTGTTGTAATTAGAGACAGGGTTGAATATGCAAAGGACCCAGGACCTCCACATTCGGTTTCTTCATCTGCAGGCCCCACATAGCCCTTTTGTGGGGAAAAAACTCATTCTGATTGGCTGGGCCTGACTCCCCAGTAGGTGGGCCTGGTTGGCCACCCATGGCTGCACCCCTGCCCAGTCATGTGAAATCCGTAGATTAGGACATCATGAATTTATTTAAATTGACTGATTTCCTTGAACTGTAACTCAGTAAAATCTTAATATCTAAATGTCTTATATAGTAGGTATCCGATTACAGAGCAGAGACATATTCTGGACGAAAACACTATATAAACACTGTTTATAGGTCTGCATAGAGAATAATTACGCTAAACGACTTCATAAAGAGTAGGTAACTTGCCTGCTCCATCCCGTGCCGATGCCCATGCCCACATCCATGTTGTGCTTTTCTATATGTCGTGGTTCCCTGTCTGTCCTTCTCCATGGTCAGCTCTTAGTCTCTAGCTCTGCCTCTTTCCCTCAGCCTCTGTTTCTCTGTCTGAGTGATGGTCCTGCGTGTCGCCGTCTGAGTGATGGTCCTGCGCGTCGCTGTCTGAGTGATGGTCCTGTGTGTCGCCGTCTGAGTGATGGTCCTGCCCGTCGCTGTCTGAGTGATGGTCGTGCGTGTCGCCCTCTGAGGGATGGTCCTGCGTGTCCCTGACGTTACGTTGCTACTGGGTTATTATTACTGAACATACCAGACCAGACAGACAGCGGGAGGTTTCAGGCATTGGAGATCACCATCATGTCTAATGGACATTATGTAGAAAGTGGTGGTGTCCAAACTGTTCAACCTGAACAATCTCTACTCTCCCCCTCTGTCTCTCTGTGTGTCTCGGTCTTGTCCTTGGCAACTATATGCTAGCTAGAGTCGCAGACCATATGTTTAACACACCTGCACACAAGACACCACACACACACCAAACTCTCAGTCCTGCCTTACTTAATCTACCCGAGGCCATTGCCAACAGCTCTTCCTTTCCTACTGTTGGTTCCCAGTCAGACAGGACTCCTAGCTAATGAAAAGGGGATTGAGGTGGAATTAAACCTTAGTTTCCATGAGCCTCCTAGCCTGGTTCCAGATCAGTTTGTGCTGGCTACAAGCCTACAGTGCATTCCTATACCCATCTAGTCATCCTAAAAATACTCCCTTCTGTCTCTTAGGTGACTGAGTAGGTCTTTTGGTTCCCCTGGACTCTGTGATCCCCTTGTGACTGTCAATAGGAGGTGTAGGAGCAGAGAACAGGCTAAGTATAGAGGATCATTAAAACCACTTAGAGTGGCACCACTAATACCACCATCTGACAGAACAGGACAGTACAGTACAGGACAGTACAGGACAGGACAGGACAGGACAGGACAGGACAGTACGTGTAATCCATAGACCAGGGGTAGTCAACTACGATTTTAAAAAGGGTCGGGTCACACATACGGTGCATTCGAAAAGAAATTTTCCACATTTTGTTACGTTACAGACTTATTCTAAAATGGATTACATAGTTTTTCCCCCTCATCAATCTACACACAATACCCCATTATGACATCACAATACCCCATTATGACATCACAATACCCCATTATGACATCACAATACCCCATTATGACAAAGCAAAAACTGGTTTTCAGACATTTTTCGCAAATTAATTGAAAAGTGTCGAGTCTTCTTTGGTATTTTTTTATTAATCTTTTTTTGAGAACACCTTTATTTAACCAGGTAGGCCAGTTGAGAACACCTTTATTTAACCAGGTAGGCCAGTTGAGAACACCTTTATTTAACCAGGTAGGCCAGTTGAGAACACCTTTATTTAACCAGGTAGGCCAGTTGAGAACACCTTTATTTAACCAGGTAGGCCAGTTGAGAACACCTTTATTTAACCAGGTAGGCCAGTTGAGAACACCTTTATTTAATCAGGTAGGCCAGTTGAGAACACCTTTATTTAATCAGGTAGGCCAGTTGAGAACACCTTTATTTAACCAGGTAGGCCAGTTGAGAACACCTTTATTTAACCAGGTAGGCCAGTTGAGAACACCTTTATTTAACCAGGTAGGCCAGTTGAGAACACCTTTATTTAACCAGGTAGGCCAGTTGAGAACACCTTTATTTAACCAGGTAGGCCAGTTGAGAACACCTTTATTTAACCAGGTAAGCCAGTTGAGAACACCTTTATTTAACCAGGTAAGCCAATAGAGAACAAGTTCTCATTTACAAATGCGACCTGGCCAAGATAAAGCACAGCAGTGCGACACAAACAACAACAGAGTTACACATAAACAAACGTAAAGTCAATAACACAACGCAAGAGTGGGTATGACGCTACAAGCTTGGCATACCTGAATTTGGGGTGTTTCTCCCATTCTTCTCTGTAGATCCTATCAAGGTCTGTCAGATTGGATTTGGAGCATTGCTGCACAGCTATTTTCAGTTCTCTCCAGAGATGTTAGATCGGGTTCAAGTCTGGGCTCTGGCTGGGCCACTCGAGGACATTTAGAGATTGTCCCGAAGCCACTCTTGCGTTGTTTTGGCTGTGTGCTTAGGGTCATTGTCATGTTGAAAGGTGAACCTTCGCATCCAGGACCTTTATACCATGCGGTCCTAAAAATGATCAAAGACTCCAGGCACCCAAGTCATAGTCACACTGCCTGGTATAGAGGTCCTGGATGGCAGGAAGCTTGGCCCATGTGATGTACTGGGACGTACGCACTACCCTCTGAGGTGCCTTGTGGTCGGACGCCGAGTAGTTGCCATACCAGGCAGTAATGCAACCAGTCAGGATGCTCTTGATGGTGCAGCTGTAAAACCTTTTGAGGATCTAAGGAGCCATGCCAAATCTTTTCAGTCTCCTGGGGAGGAATAGGTTCTCGTGCCATCTTCACAGCTGTCTTGGGGTGCTTGGACCATGTTAGTTTGTTGGTGATGTGAACGCCAAGGAACTTGAAGCTCTCAACCTGCTCAACTACAGCCCCGTCAATGAGCATGGGGGCGTGCTCGGTCCTCCTTTTCCTGTAGTCCACAATCATCTCCTTTGTCTTGATCATGTTGAAGGAGAGGTAGTTGTCCTTGCACCACACGGTCAGGTCGTTGTCGATGATCAGGCCTACCACTGTTGTGTTATCGGAAAACTTAATGATGGTGTTGGAGTTGTGCCTGGCCGTGCAGTCATGAGTGAACAGGGAGTACAGGAGGGGACTGAGCACGCACCCCTGAGTGGCTCCCGTTTTGAGGATGAGCATGGCGGATGTGTTATTACCCTACCCTTACCACCTGGGGGCGGCCCGTCAGGAAATCCAGTATCCAGTTGCAGAGGGAGGTGTTTAGTACCAGGGTCCTTAGCTTAGTGATGAGCTTTGAGGGCACTATGGTGTTGAACGCTGAGCTGTAGTCAATGAATAGCATTCTCACATAAGTGTTTATTTTGTCCAGGTGGGAAAGGGCAGTGTGGAGTGCAATAAAGATTGCATCATCTGTGGATCTGTTGGTGCGGTATGCAAATTGGAGTGGGTCAAGGGTTTCTGGGATAATGGTGTTGATGTGAGCCATGACGGCTGCGGAGAGCGTGATCACACAAACGTCCGGAACAGCTTATGCTCTCATGCATGTTTCAGTGTTACTTGTCTCGAAGCGAGCATAGAAGTGATTTAGCTTGTCTGATAGGCTTGTGTCACTGGGCAGCTCTCAGCTGTGCTTCCCTTTATAGTCTGTAACAGTTGCAAGCCCTGATGCATCCGACGAGCGTCGGAGCCAGTGTAGTGCGATTCGATCTTAGTCCTGTATTGATACTTTGCCTGTTCATGGTTCGTCAGAGAGCATAGCGGGATTTCTTACAACCTTCCGGGTTAGAATCCCGCTTCTTGAAAGCGGCAGCTCTACCCTTTAGTTCAGTGCTAATGTTGCCTATAATCCATGGCTTCTGGTTGGGGTATGTAAGTTCAGTCACTGTGGGGACGACGTCATCGATGCACTTATTGATAAAGCCAGTGACTAATGTGGTGTACTCCTCAATGTCATCGGAAGAATGCCGGAACATGTTCCAGTCTGTGATAGCGAAACAGTCCTGTAGTTTAGCATCTGCTTCATCTGACCACTTTTTTTATAGGCCGAGTCACTTGTGCTTCCTGTTGTGATTTTTTTTGATTGTAAGCAGGAATCAGGAAGATAGAAATATGGTCAGATTTGCCAAATGGAGGGCGAAGGAGAGATGTTTACGCATCTGTGTGTGTGGAGTAAAGGTGGTCTAGAGTTTTTTTCTCCTCTGGTTGCACATTTAACATGCTGATAGAAATGAAGTAAAACTGATTCGAGTTTCTCTGCATTAAGGGCTTGTAAGTAAGCATTTAATATTATTTTTGATTTGATTTGACTGATAGTCAAACACTGTGAGCACAGCACTGCAGCATGACTCAGTACTGCTGGTAATGTCAGAAATAGAGAAGGTACTTACTGTTCCAGATTAAACAATGTTATCAGAGTTGCTGTTTGATTTTAGTGTTGAATTTAGATCCACGAGGCACCAGAACAGTTTCTGTCATAAGATCAACAGAGATAAAGCCTAGATAGTAAGTAAGCATTCAAGTTCGTTCTATAGCTATTTGCTAATAGCTTATCTTCTATCTCAAACATGCAGTGTATATTAAAATGAATATCTGAGCTTGACCTTGACGTAAACAAAGTATGCCATAAAATGCTATCACAAAATAAAATGGCTTTGAATGTTTGACTAATGTAGAACATTGTTTTTCCTAAGAGGTAGTCAGTCTTTCATGACTGCCTATTACCTAAGTGATATGACTGCCTATTACCTAAGTGATATGACTGCCTATTAACTAAGTGATATGACTGCCTATTTCCATAAGAGATATGACTGCCTATTAACTAAGGGATATGACTGCCTATTACCTAAGTGATATGACTGCCTATTACCTAAGTGATATGACTGCCTATTACCTAAGTGATATGACTTCCTATTACCTAAGTGTTATGACTGCCTATTACCTAAGTGATATGACTGCCTATTACCTAAGTGTTATGACTGCCTATTACCTAAGTGATATGACTGCCTATTACCTAAGTGTTATGACTGCCTATTACCTAAGTGATATGACTTCCTATTACCTAAGTGATATGACTGCCTATTACCTAAGTGATATGACTGCCTATTACCTAAGTGTTATGACTGCCTATTACCTAAGTGATATGACTGCTTATTACCTAAGTGATATGACTTCCTATTACCTAAGTGATATGACTGCCTATTACCTAAGTGATATGACTGCCTATTACCTAAGTGATATGACTGCCTATTACCTAAGTGATATGACTGCATATTACCTAAGTGATATGACTGCCTATTACCTAAGTGTTATGACTGCCTATTACCTAAGTGTTATGACTGCCTATTACCTAAGTGATATGACTGCCTATTACCTAAGTGATATGACTTCCTATTACCTAAGTGATATGACTGCCTATTACCTAAGTGATATGACTGCCTATTACCTAAGTGATATGACTGCCTATTACCTAAGTGATATGACTGCCTATCATCTAAGTGATATGACTGCCTATTACCTAAGTGATATGACTGCCTATTACCTAAGTGATATGACTGCCTATTAACTAAGTGATATGACTGCCTATTTCCATAAGAGATATGACTGCCTATTAACTAAGGGATATGACTGCCTATTACCTAAGTGATATGACTGCCTATTACCTAAGTGATATGACTGCCTATTACCTAAGTGATATGACTGCCTATTACCTAAGTGATATGACTGCCTATTACCTAAGTGATATGACTTCCTATTACCTAAGTGATATGACTGCCTATTACCTAAGTGATATGACTGCCTATTACCTAAGTGATATGACTGCCTATTACCTAAGTGATATGACTTCCTATTAACTAAGTGATATGACTGCCTATTACCTAAGTGATATGACTATCTATTATCTATGTGTATGACTGCCTATTACCTAAGTGATATGACTTCCTATTACCTAAGTGATATGACTTCCTATTACCTAAGTGATATGACTGCCTATTACCTAAGTGATATGACTGCCTATTACCTAAGTGATATGACTGCCTATTACCTAAGTGATATGACTGCCTATTACCTAAGTGTTATGACTGCCTATTACCTAAGTGATATGACTGCCTATTACCTAAGTGTTATGACTGCCTATTACCTAAGTGATATGACTGCCTATTACCTAAGTGTTATGACTGCCTATTACCTAAGTGATATGACTGCCTATTACCTAAGTGATAACATCAAAGGTAAACACTGTTATAAATGTATCGTAATGATGACTCCATTCTCAGCCACATTCCTCCCAGGAGGTGTACTGTTGTGTTACTAGTGGGTAGATTGAAGAGGAGGAAGTAGGCACCCACCCACCCACACACACACACACACACAGGGCAGGCACAGCCAGTCAAACGTTTGGAAACACCGACTCATTTAAGGGTTGTTCTTTATTTTTACTGTTTTCTACACTGTAGAATAATAGTGAAGACATCAAAACTATGAAATAACACATATGGAATCATGTAGTAACCAAAAAAAAGTGTTAAACAAATCAATATATATTTGAGATTCTTCAAAGTAGCCACCCTTTGCCTTGATGACAGCCTTGATGACACACTCTCAGGCCGATAACTACACTCCCAACTTGCAGGGTGCAGCCATTTGGTATGGCGAGAGGTCCTGGTTGAGACTTGGGGTAAATAAATCTCTTCCATTTGAAATGTGTTTGTATGGTTTTAGAAAACCATAATAAAGCTATGTATTTTCCCCAAATACCGCTTCCCACTCATGCAACAGAAAAGCATATTTTTGGTAAATACTTTTTAGATTTTATCTATGTTCAGTGTTTACAAAATCTATGTTTAGTGTTTACATAATCTTATGTTTAGTGTTTACATAATCTTCTTCACTATTTTAACCCTGTAAATTCATCTTCTTACTCAAGACTTTAACACCATTACATGTGGCACAGTTTGACAACAGTCACAGGAGTCCTGGCTCACAGCCTCTCACATGAATTCATAACACAGATTTATTTTCCTAAGACTCAGACCACATTCCTCCACTGTTTAAACACCAGGACCCGTAATCACAGCGTTTCTCAGAGTAGGAGTGCTGATCTAGGATCAGATCCCGGCTGTACATATAACCTTATTAATTATTATCTTAAAGGGAAAACGTATCTGATATCAGCACTCTGAGTTGCTTTGTGAATATGGCTGAGGCTCTGGCCTGCTCAATCCACATATTGTCAGGTCTACCAGGGAGTACGCGACAATATGAATTAATGTATTATTTAATTCATCCTATAGCAATGGCGCCGAAGACGTGGATGTCGATTAAGGCAGCCCCCGCACCTCTCTGATTCAGAGGGGTTGGGCTAAAAGCGGAAGACACATTTCAGTTGAGGGCATTCAGTTGTACAACTGACCAGGTATCCACCTTTCCAAATGGTAGCCAAAATAATGGCCTGCCCAGCATTTATGACCCTAAGGCTGGGTGTGTATTACACTACGTTCAAAATCCAAACTGGTTCTCGCTGAGCCTCTCACATTAAACTACCTTATTTCCAGCCGTTTTTTGTTGTTGTCTTGCAAGTGTAGTGGTACGCACACCAATAAAGAGTCCCAGACAAGTTTTTGAGATCGGAGAAAAAAATCCCCATGCCATTGCCGACTCTGGGCGCACGGCAGTCACCGACGCTCGTTTAATTTGAGCGGATCAAACACGCAATCTGAGGACTACCGATCTCATCTTTGAGCAGTCCCAGATGTCCCGATATTTTCTCAGCACAAAATCTGCAACGCTCTTGTAGTGTGAGACGCGCAACGACAAGTTTAAAGAACAGCGATCAGCAATAGCCAATGAGAGCTCCCCAGAGAAGAAACCAGCGAGATGATGACGTTGTTTCGCATCACCCAGAATGTGTTGACTCTAGCAGGAGGGATGACTACTACTACTGTAGTATGACCTTGTACTTACCTTTAACCAAAGCCAAGGTGTCAGGTAGTTACAGCTCTGAAGTTCACAAGCAATGTTTTTCCATTCAAAATGTTGGCTAGATACTTCAACTCTGTATGGCAAGCGTGAATGTCTGATTTAACGTTCACGAGTCTTCTTTTGAGTCACAGCTCGTAGCTACTTTAAATATAATCACATTGAATAATCTTGTAGTGTCCCTTACAAACAAAAAAAGACTGATGTTTTGAAACTGCTGTAAAAGTGCAGTAAATGCAGTCGACTGTGTTACTTTGGACGCAGATTATTGCCGAATAGCGGCCGTGTATACTGTACTGTAACTGCAGTTATACTGTACTGTAACTGCAGTTATACTGTACTGTAACTGCAGTTATACTGCACTGTAACTGCAGTTATACTGTACTGTAACTGCAGTTATACTGCACTGTAACTGCAGTTATACTGTACTGTAACTGCAGTTATACTGTACTGTAACTGCAGTTATACTGCACTGTAACTGCAGTTATACTGCACTGTAACTGCAGTTATACTGCACTGTAACTGCAGTTATACTGCACTGTAACTGCAGTTATACTGTACTGTAACTGCAGTTATACTGTACTGTAACTGCAGTTATACTGCACTGTAACTGCAGTTATACTGCACTGTAACTGCAGTTATACTGCACTGTAACTGCAGTTATACTGTACTGTAACTGCAGTTATACTGTACTGTAACTGCAGTTATACTGCACTGTAACTGCAGTTATACTGCACTGTAACTGCAGTTATACTGTACTGTAACTGCAGTTATACTGCACTGTAACTGCAGTTATACTGCACTGTAACTGCAGTTATACTGTACTGTAACTGCAGTTATACTGTACTGTAACTGCAGTTATACTGTACTGTAACTGCAGTTATACTGCACTGTAACTGCAGTTATACTGCACTGTAACTGCAGTTATACTGTACTGTAACTGCAGTTATACTGCACTGTAACTGCAGTTATACTGCACTGTAACTGCAGTTATACTGTACTGTAACTGCAGTTATACTGCACTGTAACTGCAGTTATACTGCACTGTAAATGCAGTTATACTGCACTGTAACTGCAGTTATACTGCACTGTAACTGCAGTTATACTGTACTGTAACTGCAGTTATACTGTACTGTAACTGCAGTTATACTGCACTGTAACTGCAGAACCACTGCAGAATTACTTCAGTAAAACAAGTGTCATTTTGGACGCAGTGTTTACATCATACTGCAGATATACTGCACTTTAACTGCAATATTTTAAGGGTTGTGGGGTTGTAAGGGTTGTGACCACCATCTGTGCCATATCGTTTGGTGTGCGCAACACTACGTTGGGAACACGAAGAGAAAAAACTACAGGAAAGAAAGGCGGTCGTTCAATGTGAGAGGCTCAGCGATGTTAGGATTTTGAAAGTCATGATGTCCCCCAGGCTTAAACGATGTGGCACAGACAGGGGCCACACATTACAAGGTTCTTCACTTGGTCTTGAGGATTCTCTCGATACAACGTTGTCTAACGAAAACAATCATGTGATTGATTACATTTAACGCCGTTATAACAAAGGGAGCTGGCCTAAAGCAGCCTCATCAACGTTTTCCGTCAGACATTCACACTTCCCATACAGAGTTAAAATATCTAGCCAACATTTTGAATTGAATAACATTGCTTGTGAACTTCAGAGCTGTAACGACTTGTACAGGCAAGTACAAACGTAAACTAATAGCTTGAAAGTCTTCACATTCTGGGTGACGCGAAACAACATCAGCATCTCACTGGCTTATTTGGCGAGCCCTTATTGTCTATTGCTGATCTCCGTTCTCAAAATGTGTCATTAGACATCTCACATTACAAGAGCACTGCAGATTCTGCGCGAATAAAATCAAAAAATGTTTTGAAAATATCGGGACGTCTGGGACTGCTCAAAGACGAGATCGGTAGCCCCCCTGATTGCGTCTCTTGAACCGCTCACATTAAACGAGCGTCGATGACGGCTGCGCATGGGGATTTTAGTTTCCGATCTCAAAAACTTGTCTGAAAGAGCTAGATCGGGGCCAAAATCGTGTAATGTACACCCGGCTTAAGCATGATGGGATGTTAATTGCTTAATTAACTCAGGAACAACACCTGTGTGGAAGCACCTGCCTTCAATATACTTTGTATTCCTCCTCATTTACTCAAGTGTTTACATTATTTGGCCAGTTAAACTTGTAGAATATATTCCAACGAGCATTGTGAAGGTGCTTCTGGCTCGTTATGGCCCAGCGCCCCATTAAGACACGTTCTTTATTTGGCCAGTTACACTTGTAGAATATATTCCAACGAGCATTGTGAAGGTGCTTCTGGCTCGTTATGGCCCAGCGCCCCATTAAGACACGTTCTTTATTTGGCCAGTTACACTTGTAGAATATATTCCAACGAGCATTGTGAAGGTGCTTCTGGCTCGTTATGGCCCAGCGCCCCATTAAGACACGTTCTTTATTTGGCCAGTTACACTTGTAGAATATATTCCAACGAGCATTGTGAAGGTGCTTCTGGCTCGTTATGGCCCAGCGCCCCATTAAGACACGTTTCCTTTATTTTGACAGTTACCTGTATATTATAAGAATAAAAGGTCCTGCTCTAAATTTAGAATTTCTCAATAAATAAATCAAACCTTTATCATTGCGTAACATGAGGTTTAACACATATTTGGTATGATTGAAATGTTATATTTTAGAAGGTCAGACATGCAATAGGATGTTTCTTCTCGTGAGTATGCTATTGCAGGCAGATCCTGCACCCATCGCTCCATCCCGTATATAATATGCAGTTTCCACAACAGTATCCTAGGCCTACGGTAGTGAATGGTGATGATGATGCTGATGGTGATGATGACTGTGCTTTGCTTCTTACCTTCTTGATGGGTTTGAGAGTTGGCACAGCAGTAAACGCTGCGGACTGCAATTCACCCACGTTCATGTTCATGTCGCTGTTCTTGCTAACGGTCATCGCAGAATATTTTTCCGCGACGTTCTCGGTCTCTTTGACATATTTAGTAGCCTGTTTCACCGCCTCCAATTTACCGTCCACGACCGCGTCTGTCATCTTCGCATTCAAGTGATTCCGACCTCTTGGGATATAATTGTGATGATGTCAGACTTAGTAGCAACTGTGTAGGCTAGGATCTCTCTCTCTCTCTGCTGTCACGCACCTCTCTCGTCTCCTTGTCCTGTGAGCTTTTCTGTTTCGTGTTTGTAATTTCCGAACCGAAACGGCCTGCTGTCAACCGCAAAATGTAAAGACGGACCTTGTAGCACTAGCCTGACTATTATAGACAGTGTGTGGGCAGTGTTGAATGAGAACTCTATTTTTCTTGCCGTCGTGACTTCGGTCTTCGGCCGGTTAACCAGTCGGTTGCCAAGTCACAAGCTCAGCATCCGAAGTGGGCGGTTTGTTGGATAAGTCACCTGAACGAGGGGCCGGGTAGTGGGAGTCTTTCATCCAATGGTGACAAGGGACTGCTTCTGTGCCCAATGAGAACTGGATTTGACCCATCTCACTTCTGGTACAGTTTGATAGCGTCATGACCACTGTGAGCCCACCATAGGACATTTTGTTCAAATTTCTATTACTGTCATTAAACTGTGTTGATGGTCAAAATCACTTACAATTTACAATTTAATTTACAATTTAATTTGTAAAAAAAAATAAAATAATTCCCTCAAATAATTTGTTAAGCACAAAAAAATGGCTCTATCATCCCTGAAAGACTATACCAGAAGAATATAACATAGTCATTGATTGAGGAGATTAATAGCAGGGATTTTCTTGATGGAGAAATCGTACACTGAAGGTCATGAAATCAGAGGGTGTTATCATTGGCCTATATTAAGAACTAATTATGAACTAACTACTTATGGACAAATTATATTCTTAGAACAATTGATAGGAATTTAAGAATTAAGAGTTTTACGGACCCATTTACAGCGTGATACAATCTCTGATTGAGACAGATGTAGAAACCACTGTTACAGATACTTTCACAGGTAAAATCTTCAGAGGATGACCTTCACAATAATGTGTATATAATGTATGGAAAGTGTCTCTCGGTGAATGTGTGTGTAGTTGTGTGTTTGTTCCCCCCACTGGGGGTTTCTGTCTCACTGTGAAGGTAATGAAAGACCCTGGGGGTTTCTGTCTCACTGTGAAGGCACTGAGAGACCCTGGGGGTTTCTGTCTCACTGTGAAGGCACTGAGAGACCCTGGGGGTTTCTGTCTCACTGTGAAGGTAATAAGACCTGTTTTTTTTTCTCACTGTGAAGGCACTGAGAGACCCTGGGGTTTTCTGTCTCAATGTGAAGGTACTGAGAGACCCTGGGGGGTTCTGTCTCACTGTGAAAGCACTGAGAGACACTGGGGGTTTCTATATCACTGTGAAGGCACTGAGAGACCCTGTTTTTTTTTTGTCTCAATGTGAATGTAATGAGAGACCCTGGGGTTTTCTGTCTCAATGTGAAGGTAATACCTGGGGGTTTCTGTCTCACCCCCAGGGCCTCACATTACCTTCACAGTGAGACAGAAAACCCCAGGGTCTCTCAGTGCCTTCACAGTGAGACAGAAAACCTCAGGGTCTCTCAGTGCCTTCACAGTGAGACAGAAACCCCCAGGGTCTCTCAGTGCCTTCACAGTGAGACAAAAAAACAGGGTCTTATTACCTTCACAGTGAGACAGAAACCCCCAGGGTCGAAAATAGAAAATAGTAAAAATAAAGAAAACCCCTTGAATGAGTAGGTGTGTCCAAACTTTTGACTGGTACTGTATGTACTGTATATATATTTTGTCATGGATCCTGGGTATGGTCACAGAGTCTGTGTGGTGGTGGTACTGCATACTAAGCACATTCACCACTAGGCGCTCTCATTACCTTCACAGTGAGACAGAAACCACCAGGCTTTCTCATTTCCTTCACAGTGAGACAGAAACCCCCAGAATCTAGAACCTGAACTCACTCTAAAACCTGTTGAACGCGAAATTGAGGAAGAGCTCAGTTTGTTGTTTGGAAAGTTTGTTATTTTGGAAAGTTTTGAAAGTCTATTGAACAAGTTTGGTTACTAGCTAGCTACCTACCTTTTTGAGTTAGGATCCAGCAACGCAGTTGGCATCAGTTGCTGGGACCCCTACTATCTGTTCAGGGATCCTGCCGACCAAGGCCGCGTTTGAGAAGCTGTTTGGCGTAGCAGCTAGAGTAGCTGCTAGCTAGCTGCCTATCAAGATAGATGGTTTTCTTGAGGTCTTGAACGTGAGAGGTTAGCCATTACGGCTGGGACATCGGATTATCTGGGGCTTGTGGCTGTCTAGACCCCTGCTGTTTGCTGTTGTTTTTAAATCTTCCCTGTGAACTGCCCTGTCTGGAACCGCAAGGAGTAACAGCGTAACCTACTGTTGTGGGGATTACAAAAACCAAAGCCGGTGGGAGCACCGTTGAGGACAGTAGTGTCTCTCTATCACAGGTGAAGGATCTTTAAAAATGAACAAAAAAAGAGCTCTACCAGCAGTTGTTACAACAACAAGAAAATAGCTTCAAGTGTTTTATCCAAATTACTGGTGGAGTCAACTAATAAAAGAAATGGACGACGTAACCAGAGAGGTCCAGGACCTGAAGAACAGCTTTCAGTTCTCCCAGGGGTCAGCTCGATGAGTTTAAACAGGAGAACGGCAAGATGACAGAAATTTGTAAGTCATCGAGAGAGGACATCAGTTCTGCATGTGAGTCCATGATAACAATGAATGAGAAATCGGATTATCCCGCGGGAGAATCTAAGTGGAATACCATGGTTGTGGATGGAATTGCAGAATAGCCCCGTGAGACTGAGGACAGAGTGAGGGAAACGATCTCGGAGAAACTGAAGATGGACCACAGGAAGATCGAGGTGGAAGCGCGCCCACAGCATTGGAAAACCCACCACTGGCCCAGGTGACAGGCCCAGGCCCGATAGTGGTCAAGTTCCTGAGATTCAAGTAAAAGGTAGGTGTTCTTTTAGGGTTGTTGCTACAAGCAACCAAGTGCTAAAAGTCAGTATCTAAATAATGTGTGAAATGCTTGATAGTGTATGTGATGTAAACAGAGAGGTCTACTTTCTTGGGGACTTGAATATTGACTGGTTTTCATCAAGCTGTCCGCTCAAGAGGAAGCTGTAACAAGTGCCTGTAATCTGGTTCAGGTTATTAATCAACCTACCAGGGTGTTTACAAACACTACAGGAACAAGATCATCCACATGTATCGATCACATTTTTACTAATACTGTAAAACTTTGTTCTAAAGCTGTATCCGTACCCATTGGATGCAGTGATCACAATATAGTGGTTATATACAGGAAAGACAAAGTTCCAAAAGCTGGGCCTAAAACAGTGTAGAAGAAATCATACAAAAGATTTAGCTGTGACTCTTATGTGGATGATGTAAAACACATTTGTTGGTCAGATGTGATTTAATAAGGAGCATCCAGACTTTACACTCGACTTTATGAAAGTGCTTCTTCCAATTATTGATAAACATGTGTAACACATGCACCTGTTAAGAAACTGACTGTTAGAACTGTCAAGGCTTCATGGATTGATGAGGAATTGAAAAAACTGTATGGTTGAAAGAGATGGGGCAAAAGGAGTGGCTGATAAGTCTGGCTGCATATCTGACTTACTGCAAATTGAGAAAAAATATTATTATTGATCAGTATGACAACCTCCTGGCATTGACAACTTAGATGGAAAGCTACTGAGGATGGTAGCTGACTCCATAGCCACTCCTATATTTAATTTGAGCCTAGAAGAAAGTCTTTGTCCTCAGGCCTGGATTGAAGCCAAAGTCATTCCGCTACCCAAGAGTGATAAAGCGGCCTTTACTGGTTCTAACAACACAAATTAATAATGATTGTTTGAAAAAAGTTAATAAGATGATTGTGGGAGCTGTACTGTTAGATTTCAATGCAGCCTTTAATATTATTGACCATAACCTTTTGTTGAGAAAACTTTTGTGTTATGGCTTTTCAACCTCTGCCATATCGTGGATTCAGAGCCATCTATCTAATAGAACTCAGAAGGTTTTCTTCAATGGAAGCTTCGCTAACGACAAACATGTACAGCGTGGTGTACCACAGGGCAGCTCTAGGTATTCTACTCTTTTTTTATATTTTTTTACCAATGACATGCCCACTGGCATTAAACAAAGCCTGTGTGTCCATGTATGCTAATGATTTAAACCATATACACATCAGCAACCTCAGCTAATGAAGTCACTGAAGCCCTTAAAGAGTTGTAGGTCTGTTTTGGAAAATTGGTGGCCAGTAGAAAAACTAAGAGCATTGTATTTGGTATAAATCATTCACTAAGTTCTATACCTTAGCTGAATATGGTAATGAATGGTGTGGCTTTTGAACAAGTTGAGGAGACTAAATTACTTGGTGTCACCTTGGATTGTAAAACTGTCATGTTCAAAACATATAGGTTCAATGGTTGTGAAGATGAGAGGTCTGTCTGTAATAAAGAGATGGGGAGAGGTTTGTCTGTAATAAAGAGATGAGAGGTTTGTCTGTAATAAAGAGATGGGGAGAGGTCTGTCTGTAATAAAGAGATGGGGAGAGGCCTGTCTGTAATAAAGAGATGGGGAGAGGTCTGTCTGTAATAAAGAGATGGGGAGAGGTCTGTCTGTAATAAAGTGATGGGGAGAGGTCTGTCTGTAATAAAGAGATGGGGAGAGGTCTGTCTGTAATATAGAGATGGGGAGAGGTCTGTCTGTAATAAAGAGATGAGGAGAGATCTGTCTGTAATAAAGAGATGGAGAGAGGTCTGTCTGTAATAAAGAGATGGGGAGAGTTCTGTCTGTAATAAAGAGATGGGGAGAGGTCTGTCTGTAATAAAGAGATGGGGAGAGGTCTGTCCATAGTAAAGAGATGGGGAGAGGTCTGTCTGTAATAAAGAGATGGGGAGAGGTCTGTCTGTAATAAAGAGATGGGGAGAGGTCTGTCTGTAATATAGAGATGGGGAGAGGTCTGTCTGTAATAAAGAGATGAGGAGAGGTCTGTCTGTAATAAAGAGATGGAGAGAGGTCTGTCATAATATAGAGATGGGGAGAGGTCTGTCTGTAATAAAGAGATGGGGAGAGGTCTGTCTGTAATAAAGAGATGGGGAGAGGTCTGTCTGTAATAAAGAGATGGGGAGAGGTCTGTCTGTAATAAAGAGATGAGGAGAGGTCTGTCTGTAATAAAGAGATGAGGAGAGGTCTGTCTGTAATATAGAGATGGGGAGAGGTCTGTCTGTAATAAAGAGATGAGGAGAGGTCTGTCTGTAATAAAGAGATGAGGAGAGGTCTGTCTGTAATAAAGAGATGAGGAGAGGTCTGTCTGTAATAAAGAGATGGGGAGAGGTCTGTCTGTAATAAAGAGATGAGGAGAGGTCTGTCTGTAATAAAGAGATGAGGAGAGGTCTGTCTGTAATAAAGAGATGAGGAGAGGTCTGTCTGTAATAAAGAGATGAGGAGAGGTCTGTCTGTAATAAAGAGATGGGGAGAGGTCTGTCTGTAATAAAGAGATGAGGAGAGGTCTGTCTGTAATAAAGAGATGAGGAGAGATCTGTCTGTAATAAAGAGATGGGGAGAGGTCTGTCTGTAATAAAGAGATGGGGAGAGGTCTGTCTGTAATAAAGAGATGAGGAGAGGTCTGTCTGTAATAAAGAGATGAGGAGAGGTCTGTCTGTAATAAAGAGATGGGGAGAGGTCTGTCTGTAATTTAGAGATGGGGAGAGGTCTGTCTGTAATAAAGAGATGAGGAGAGGTCTGTCTGTAATAAAGAGATGAGGAGAGGCCTGTCTGTAATAAAGAGATGAGGAGAGGCCTGTCTGTAATAAAGAGATGAGGAGAGGCCTGTCTGTAATAAAGAGATGAGGAGAGGCCTGTCTGTAATAAAGAGATGAGGAGAGGTCTGTCTGTAATAAAGAGATGGGGAGAGGCCTAGCTGTAATATAAAGAGATGAGGAGAGGCCTAGCTGTAATGTAAAGAGATGCTCTGCTCTTTTGACACCACACTCCACAAAGCAAGTCCTGCAGGCTCTACTTTTATCTTATCTTGATTATTGTCCAGCCGTGTGGTCCAGTGCTGCAAGGAAAGACCTAGTTGAGCTGCATCTGGCCCAGAACAGAGCGGCACGTTTTGCTCTTCATTGTAATCAGAGGGCTGATAGAAATACTATACATGTCAGTCTCTCTTGGCTAAGAGTTGAGGAGAGACTGACTGCATCACTTCTTGTTTTTATAAGAAACATTGTTTTGGAAATTCCAAATGGTTGCATGTTCCACTTACACACAGCATTGACACACCCACTTACCCCACCAGACATGCCACCAGGGATCTTTTCACAGCCCCCGAGGTCCAGAACAAATTCAAGGAAACATACAATATTATACAGAGCCATGAGTGCATGGAACTCCCTTCCATCCTATATAAACACAAGTGAACAGCAAACCTGGTTTCAAAAAAATACAAATAATGTGACCTACTTGTTGCGTGTATGTACTGACATACATGTGAAACGGATAGATGCACACACTAAATTTTAATGTTTAAAATATTTTGTCTATATGACAAGCTGTTGCCATTGGTATCGGCTAATGGGGATCCTAATGAAAACAATATGAACACACACATATATATATGTGCAAGTTCTCCCACTTAAAAAGATGAGAGGCCTGTAATTTTCATCATAGGTACACTTCAACTATGAACTTGTTATACTGATAACAAGTTCAAACAGGTGCCATTAATACAGGTAACGAGTGGAGGACAGAGGAGCCTCTTAAAGAAGAAGGTCTGTGAGAGCCAGAAATCTTGCTTATTTGTAGGTGACCAAATACTTATTTTCCACCATAATTTGCAAATAAATTCATTAAAAATCCTACAATGTGATTTTCTGGATTTTATTCCCTCATTTTGTCTGTCATAGTTGAAGTGTACCTATGATGAAAATTATAGGCCTCTCTCATCTTTTTAAGTGGGAGAACTTGCACAATTGGTGGCTGACTAAATACTTTTTTGCCCCACTGTGTGTGTGTATATATATATATATATATATATATATATATATATATATATATATATATATATATATATATACATATATATATACATACCTACATATACATACACACACACACACACACACACCCTAGAAATACAATCAATGAAACACACAGAACTATAAAAAAGACAAAGTGAACCTAATACAATTTAATTAACAGATTAATACACAAGAGTTCACAGTCAAACAATGTTGTAAACCACAAAAAAAAAAATGTATGGTCCTTCAGAATCAGAAGAATATAAAATGTACTTTTCAAATAAAGATCCACGTAGAGTTAAACAGACAAAGTACACGGGATAGTCAGACATCAATGCAACATACATGTGCTGTCTATCTCACAACAAACATCTAGTTTTTATCACGACGGTTGTATAAAATACATTCCCTGTACAAACAACCGGGGGACTGGATATTGAAAACCTTTCTGAAAAATAGTGTTGGGGTCAATTCCATTTCAATTCAGTAAGTAAAGTGAAATTCCAATTCTCCTCTGTTTTTTCTATGAGAAGTGCTTCCAGAAACATTCTTAACGAATATCCATTTTCATTCAGTCTGTCAATATCTGACTTGAGAATCCCTATGGACCAAGGCTTCTATAATGTTGCCTGTTTCAACAAACAAGATGCATAACTACCATAATTTTTTTTTTGACTCCGACAGCTGAATTTGTAAACAGTCTCTTCTTCAGTAAAATACACACACAAAAAAATTAAGACCAACGAAATGTATTCTGCAACTAAACTACCATCAGTTATGACCTGCTTTAGCAAACATGAAGTCATCGACCAGGGTTTTACTGAAGGCAAAAAAGCATCTCATAGTTGTAACCGTAGTATTGGTTTCCAGGACACAGCACAACGGTTCCAGTAAAAGGTCAAGGGTTGAAGTTCATTCATAGTGACCCTTCATGGAGAAATCCCAGTTATAGAATAGAGGCAGAGCCTTATATGGGCGATCATGGAGAAATCCCAGTTATAGAATACAGGCAGAGCCTTATATGGGCGATCATGGAGAAATCTCAGTCATAGAATACAGGCAGATCCTTATATGGGCGAGGGGTAAGGTTGGGCAGTATCAAGATTTTCATAATGTCACACCGTTTCTGTACCATACTGGGTATTACTGGAAATGCACATAATGGGCGCAATTAAAATGATAATATTTGTTTTATATAATATATATATAAATATATACAGTGGGGCAAAAAAGTATTTAGTCAGCCACCAATTGTGCAAGTTCTCCCACTTAAAAAGATGAGAGAGGCCTGTCATTTTCATCATAGGTACACTTCAACTATGACAGACAAAATGAGAAAACCACATTGTAGGATTTTTAATGAATTTATTTGCAAATTATGGTGGAAAATAAGTATTTGGTCACCTACAAACAAGCAAGATTTCTGGCTCTCACAGACCTGTAACTTCTTCTTTAAGAGGCTCCTCTGTACTCCACTCGTTACCTGTATTAATGGCACCTGTTTGAACTTGTTATCAGTATAAAAGACACCTGTCCACAACCTCAAACAGTTACACTCCAAACTCCACTATGGCCAAGACCAAAGAGCTGTCAAAGGACACCAGAAACAAAATTGTAGACCTGCACCAGGCTGGGAAGACTGAATCTGCAATAGGTAAGCAGCTTGGTTTGAAGAAATCAACTGTGGGAGCAATTATTAGGAAATGGAAGACATACAAGACCACTGATAATCTCCCTCGATCTGGGGCTCCACGCAAGATCTCACCCCGTGGGGTAAAAATGATCACAAGAATGGTGAGCAAAAATCATGACAATGATCCCAAACACACCGCCCGGGCAATGAAGGAGTGGCTTCGTAAGAAGCATTTCAAGGTCCTGAAGTGGCCTAGCCAGTTTCCAGATCTCAACCCCATAGAAAATCTTTGGAGGGAGTTGAAAGTCCGTGTTGCCCAGCAACAGTCCCAAAACATCACTGCTCTAGAGGAGATCTGCATGGAGAAATGGGCCAAACTACCAGCAACAGTGTGTGAAAACTTACAGAAAACGTTTGATCTCTGTCATTGCCAACAAAGGGTATATAACAAAGTATTGATCTAAACTTTTGTTATTGACCAAATACTTATTTTCCACCCTAATTTGCAAATAAATTCATTAAAAATCCTACAATGTGATTTTCTGGAATTTTTTTCTCATTTTTGTCTGTCTTAGTTGAAGTGTACCCCTGATGACAATTACAGGCCTCTCTCATCTTTTTAAGTGGGAGAACTTGCACAATTGGTGGCTGACTAAATACTTTTTTTGCCCCACTGTGTGTGTGTGTGTGTGTGTGTGTGTGTGTGTGTGTGTGTGTGTGTGTGTGTGTGTGTATGTGTATATATATATATATATATATATATATATATATATATATATATATATATAATTACGCAATAAACAATTTAGGCAAGAGGGTTGAGTGTTCTTAATCCAGGATGGGATTGACTGTCTTTGCAGTAACCAAGAAGCTTGATCTTGACATCTAGCCACTTAGCGAGCAAGTTAGCAAACCAAATGCATAGCTGGAGCCCTGAATAGGATTTGACACTTTTGAGATTTCTAAGCAGTGCTGTAGCATGCACCCCCCAAAACAAAAATATTATAATATATATATTTTTTAAACGGTATTAAAAATCATACTGTCGGTATTTGGAAACACCCCGGTACACGGTTTATCGGCCAAGCCTAGCGAGAGGTGTATATACGGAGGAAGACATTGTCGGGGTGTCGAATGCTATGAAACACGGACCATCTGGGCTACAGAGTCTTCTCCTGCCTGGGCGGCCAGCTCTGCCTGTTGCTACGGGGAGAGAAGGAGAGAGAGCAAGAGAGATGGGGGAAAGATGTAAGGATACCAGTCAACACATGCAACCAAAAACATTCACTAGTTAAATGTCTATACACCCATTACACAGTCATCAATGCCTCAAAATTGCATCTCAAAAGGGAATATATTTGATGTTTTTTTTTTTTTTTACTGATCTACAACCCAATCCGCATTTTCAAAGTAAAAAAAAAAAGTTACTCTTTATTTATTAATAAAATAATTTCTTCAGCTTTCTTCGTAGCGTATGTCTTCACGGCCCAGAGTTAATGCCTGTTGGAATCCCCAGCCCATCACAGCTGTGGAATCATTTTGAATAAGATTCTACCTACAGTGTCTTCAGAGAGTATTCTCACCCCAAGACTTTCTACACTTTGTTGTGTTACAGCTTGAATTTAAAAATAGATCAAATTTAGATTATTATTTTTTTAATTCACACAATACCCCATTAATGTTAAAGTGGAAATATGTTTTTTTTTTTAAATGTTTACAAATTACACTGAACAACGGGTATAAACGGAATATGTAAAGTGTTGGCCCCATGTTTTATGATCTGAAATAAAACACACAAAACTCTTATTTCTCTCAAAATTTGGCAACACATTTGTTGACGTCGCTGTTAGTGAGTATTCCTCCTTCGCCAAGATAATCCATCCAACTGACATGTGTGACATTAAGAAGCTGATTAAACAGCATGAGGCCACTCTAAATGTTGCATTTTTGTCACACGAAACAATGCCCACAGATGTCTCAAGTTGTGAAATGGGAAATGCAATTGGCATGCTGACTGCAGCCCTATTTTAACAGTAAAATACAACAGTAACTGGATTAGTTTGCACATAAAAAATATTTTGAAATCACATTTTTAGATAAAAACTTGTTATTGAATACCTTTTCAGTCGTCTAATACACCTCTTAAAGCTGCAATATGTAACACATAACATAACACTTTGTATTCGGGACAAAAACTTTTTTTTTTAATGAAACGGTAGATCTGTTCTATGTGCGCTATTTCTTTGTTTCCCGTTTTTAAGTTTCGTTTTTGAACACCAGATTCAAACAGCCGAAAATACAATATTTTTTGTGTTATTGAAAATATATTTTAGATGTTTTTTTTTAGCGGTTTAGATGGTACACTGATTCTCTACAGTACACTTGCTTTCTTTGTTGTCACAAACTGAAATTAGGCCAAACTATTATCATTTTTGCAAACAGGAAATGGCGGAGCGATGTCTGCATAGTGGCACCTTTCACAAAGCACTGAATTTTGCAGTGATTTTTGTGAGGCTTGATTTTGCTGTGGCTATTATGACATTTTGCATGGCGATATGCAACGATTTTTGTTGAAATTGTCGTGAAAATTGACGTGTGGCTTGATTGAACCATGACTTGGCAATTTTATGCGGAAATAGTGCTGTTTTTAAAAAAAATATTTAACCTATATTTAATTAGGAAAGTCAGTTAAGAACAAATTCTTATTTACAATGACGGCCTACCCCGGCCAAACCCTCACCTAACCCGGACGATGCTGGGCCAATAGTACTGTGATGTAGTGCCTTAGACCGCTGCACCTCTCGGGAGCAGTGATTGGTCAAATTAACAAGCCCTTGCATAATCTAAGGGGAATTTGAGATGTATTTTTATTTTTAAATGCAATCGCAGAACCCTGGAACACTGGAATGACATTGAATTTGTTTCTATTGTGACGCCAAATCATGGGCTAGTGCCACCAACTGAAAAACGTATTGGCACCAGTGAATTGTTGTCTGTAGCCCTGGATTTATGTGTATTGTATATAGCCTGAAGAACTTAGTAAGGACTCTTCACTTCAAATTGTATAATGGCGGTTATGGGGAGAAGGCAGATTGAGGCAGCCAGTAGGAGCTCAAACAATCCCTTGTTCAATTTCTGCTTTTGGTTCCCCCTCTCCAGCTCTCCTACCTGGGCCAGAGCCAGGGCCATCTCCTCCCTCTCCTTGGGAGAGAAGAAGCGTCCTCCGTCTCCCCTCTTGCGCTGCATGGCGTGGCGGTGACGGGACTCATGCAGATATTTCTGTCAGAGAGAGATCGAGAGAAAGAGAAAGAGAGAGAGAGAAAGAGAGAGAGAAAGAGAAAGAAAGAGAGACAGAGAAAGAGAGAGGTGTTAGTCACTAACTGATGCTGCGTTCGTAACCATGCTGGGGGGGTGGGAATTTACCGTAAAATCGTAAATACTAGTTGCATTCGTGTGATTTTAACTCATTGAGAAACACTGATAGGCTAATGAACTAAAAGTACAGCTATCATGCTTGTAAACAAATTGTTGAGTTCAAAAACTCAATTTATAGATTGTTTTTTATAAATACAGTTTTTTTTGTTGCATTTAACTGCCAACAATGCTGTTATAGAAGCCATTTTCTTAGTAGGTGACATTAGAGAACCCCATGTGTGAGAAGTGGGAGCTCAGGATGATCGTCAGTTTCCCACTAGAGTTGCAGCGATGTGACAAGATTGAAATTGGGGAGAAAGAGAGGGTAAAATAAAAAATGAAATAAAAAAAATAACATTAATAATAAATAAAAGGGCATTATCATAATGTTTTACAATTTCACAGTATTATTTCAACCAAATAGTGTAGAAGTATATACAACACACAGGCAAATCATGTTTTTGACTGCACTGGGCCTTTAAGTAAGCGCAACACTGGGTGCATATAGAGAGCGGGTACTACTTGTTTGCTGAAATGGGTGCAAGAGGGAAGCTAGTAACGTGGTTCGAGGCCTTTCGCACGGTGCTGAAACCCCCTATTCACAACCACCGAGACGCAAATAAAAAAACATATAAACACGTTGCTAAGAAAAGCCAAACTAACCGACGGTAGTTTGCAGACGGTAAGATACACACGTACAGTAAGAGATCGTTAACTAGGGGCTGTGCGTTCCCTGTGGAAACGACGTGGAAGGTGCGTTCCACAACACGCTGGCAGAGCGGAACTGACCTACCGAGTTGCATTATTTTCCAGAGAACGCATAGATCTCCGGGTTGATTATCCCTTATATACCATGGCTATAATTCAACACATTTATTAACGCCCCCCCCAAAAATGTGATCAACATCCACTGAAGTAGTAGTAGTACAGTAGTTGCCTTGGTAACCAAACAGACTTGCTAGTTTGGCTAACCAAACCATCAGTCCTATAGCTTGCTTTTATTATGAAAATCGAATTCAACAACGCCAATAATGTTTTCAATTCGACTTCTGCTTTCAAAAGCAGCTCAAACATAGAACATGTAAAAAAAGGACTGCAACAGTCCTGCTCTGAGAGACACTGCATAGACTATCTGACTAACAAACACACAGTCCTGCTCTGAGAGACACTGCATAGACTATCTGACTAACAAACACACAGTCCTGCTCTGAGAGACACTGCATAGACTATCTGACTAACAAACACACAGTCCTGCTCTGAGAGACACTGCATAGACTATCTGACTAACAAACACACAAACACACAGTCCTGCTCTGAGAGACACTGCATAGACTATCTGACTAACAAACACACAGTCCTGCTCTGAGAGACACTGCATAGACTATCTGACTAACAAACACACAGTCCTGCTCTGAGAGACACTGCATAGACTATCTGACTAACAAACACACAGTCCTGCTCTGAGAGACACTGCATAGATTATCTGACTAACAAACACACAGTCCTGCTCTGAGAGACACTGCATAGACTATCTGACTAACAAACACACAAACACACAGTCCTGCTCTGAGAGACACTGCATAGACTATCTGACTAACAAACACACAGTCCTGCTCTGAGAGACACTGCATAGACTATCTGACTAACAAACACACAGTCCTGCTCTGAGAGACACTGCATAGATTATCTGACTAACAAACACACAGTCCTGCTCTGAGAGACACTGCATAGACTATCTGACTAACAAACACACAGTCCTGCTCTGAGAGACACTGCATAGACTATCTGACTAACAAACACACAGTCCTGCTCTGAGAGACACTGCATAGACTATCTGACTAACAAACACACAGTCCTGCTCTGAGAGACACTGCATAGACTATCTGACTAACAAACACACAGTCCTGCTCTGAGAGACACTGCATAGACTATCTGACTAACAAACACACAGTCCTGCTCTGAGAGACACTGCATAGACTATCTGACTAACAAACACACAGTCCTGCTCTGAGAGACACTGCATAGACTATCTGACTAACAAACACACAGTCCTGCTCTGAGAGACACTGCATAGACTATCTGACTAACAAACACACAGTCCTGCTCTGAGAGACACTGCATAGACTATCTGACTAACAAACACACAGTCCTGCTCTGAGAGACACTGCATAGACTATCTGACTAACAAACACACTGTACTTTTCACCGTTCAATTCTACCGTGCAAATATACTGTAGGTTACAGGGAAATAATGCAGGCTCTAGAATGTCCTTCAAGAGAGAGAATGTCCTAGAATGTCAGAGAAGCCCTTCAAACCTTCTCCAAACAACCGGTTTTCTCGGGCTTTATCACTTTTATCACAATGAGTTACCAACATATTCAAAAATAATGATTGAAACATTTTCATTAAAACATTTTTTTTTTTACAACATAATATTTCATCCTTTCACGAGATATAGTCTCAACACAAATCTAGGGTTTGTTTTTAAATTTATTTTTTATCTGTTATTTTACCAGGTAAGTTGACTGAGAACACATTCTCATTTGCAGCAACGACCTGGGGAATAGTTACAGGGGAGAGGAGGGGGATGAATGAGCCAATTGTAAACTGGGGATTATTAGGTGAGCGTGATGGTTTGATGGCCAGATTGGGAATTTAGCCAGGGCACCGGGATTAACACCCCATCTCTTACGATAAGTGCCATGGGATCTTTAAAGACCGCAAAGAGCATTTAACGTCCCATCCGAAAGACGGCATCCTACACAGGGCAGTGTCCCCAATCACTGCCCTGGGGCATTGGGATATTTTTTAGACCAGAGGAAAGAGTGCCTACTGGCCCTCCAACACCACTTCCAGCAGCATCTGGTCTCCCATCCAGGGACTGACCAAGACCAACCCTGCTTAGCTTCAGAAGCAAGCCAGCAGTGGTATGCAGGGTGGTATGCTGCTGGCATACCCAAACCGGCTGGTTGTTTCGTTATATCGGTTCGTTTGCCAGATAAGCGACCCAGTTGTTATGTCTTTTAGTTCTACATCTCTGGACGCGACCCAGTCGTTCCTTCTAAATGTTCCGTTGTCATGATGGCTGGCAACGTTGTTTGGTAGCTAGCCAACTAGCAGTGCAGCCAGAGTAACAGTAAAGAGTAACAGTAAAGTAGCTGCGAATAAATAAAAAAAATAGAACAAAACCGAGAAAATTGGATGGCCATTACATTTCTTGACACTTATAAATATAGTTTGTTTAAGCTGTTTTCTAGTGATTTGTTTGGTTGGTATACATCCATAACGATGTGCGATTTCACCTGACAATGAACATTTGCTCTCTCGCCAGGCCACCGTTCAGAAGAGATAGCCAACTACAACAGCTAACACAATAACTTAAAACAGAAGCTGAAAAGACAAACTAGCTGCATTTCGTGTTTTTTTATAGACATTTATTCGTATATAGCCATAAAAATTAGTCTAATTCGTGATTTCGACTGTCTAAGAAAAGCTGTCTGCCTCTCTCTCTCTTCCCGACATTCATTACTATGGGTCAGCTGGAGATTGAATTTCAATATTGAAACGATGTTGCAAATGTCGGAGAGACAGACAGCAAGGTTTATACAAATCTCTGCTGTTGAAAACTAAATGTTAGTCTAAAATAAATGTGAGATAATGTCTAGATGCTTTTTATAGTGGAGATCAAGTTTATAAATTGTCTTGCTGGGCTGATGAGACAGTGGATTGCGCAGTCAGATGGAACAGAGTAAATAGCCATTTTCAATTTCATAGATCGGTACCGGTGCCCCCTGTATAACCTCCTTATTGTTATTCTTATTGTGTTATTTTTGTATTATTACTTTAGTCTAGCTTGGCTCGGGCCTGTCGTTACACACTAACCCAGGCTACACACCCTCCTCTCCTTTGGGATCTTGCCTTCTTCCTCCTGCTTGGCTCGGGCCTGTCGTCACACACTAACACTAACCCGGGCTACTCACCCTCCTCTCCTTGGGGATCTTGCCCTCTTCCTCTAGCTTGGCGCGGGCCTGTCGTCACACACTAACCCGGGCTACTCACCCTCCTCTCCTTGGGGATCTTGCCCTCTTCCTCCTGCTTGGCTCGGGCCTGTCGTCACACACTAACACTAACCCGGGCTACTCACCCTCCTCTCCTTGGGGATCTTGCCCTCTGCCTCCAGCTTGGCTCGGGCCTGTCTTCTCTTCAGGATGCGATGGTACTGTTTAGCATTGACATACAGAGGTTCCTCCTCTAACATCTCAGCCCCGGGTAGAGGGATACGCTGCATAGCAGGCACCGCACCTCCACTAGGCATCATCTAGCAGGGAGAGAGAGGAAAAGAGACATACTAGATAGAGCCTCTGGCAAGGAGGAGAGAGAAGGATAGAGAGAGTGTGTGGGGGGGGGGGGAGAAGAGAGACACTGCATAGACTATCTGACTAGCAAACACAGTGATCGCTGTGTGTGTGTGTTTGTGTCTGACCAAGGCTAATTTGCAACAATTATTTCTGATCAAACACCCCATACCACAGAGATAAACTATTGTGTAATATTTAATTATATGACCTCACTGAGTCGAAGTACTAGCCCACTGCAGGCTCTATACTAACCCACTACAGGCTCTATACTAACCAGATACTAACCCACTACAGGCTCTATACTAACCAGGTACGAACCCACTACAGGCTCTATACTAACCAGGTACGAACCCACCGTGCCCCAACCCCCTCAGTGATCTAGGTAATAGGATGTCTGGGTATCTCTGGTTAGGGCCTTACCATGACCATGCCACCAGCGTTCATCATGTTGCCTGAGACTGGCAGGGTGACGGTCACAGTGCCCTGCTGTCCACTGTTGGTAGTGGTGGTGTTGGCACCCCCTGTCTGTACCATTTGGGCCCCCGCCAGGCTGCCTGCTGGGATGGTGATCATTCCTGGGGAGAAAAAGCCTTCTTATCACCACCACCTTCACCATTTTATTTGTGTGTGTGTGTGTGTGTGTGTGTGTGTGTGTGTGTGTGTGTGTGTGTGTGTGTGTGTGTGTGTGTGTGTGCGGACAAGCGTGCGTCCAAGCATGTCGGTGTGTATGTGTGTGTGTGTCCATACTGTAAACATACCCTGTTGCAGGACGGTGCCATCTGCGTTGACTGGCTGGTAGACGATGGTCTGTCCATCAGCCGTCTGAGCCAGCTGCTGGCCCTGTTGCAACTGAATCTGCTGGCCCTGTTGCAACTGAATCTGCTGGCCCTGTTGCAACTGAATCTGCTGGCCCTGTTGCAACTGAATCTGCTGGCCCTGTAGGAACACACAGGACAGGGTCATATACAGTATGACGACAAGTAAAGTAAGTAGCCTTGGCTTGTGCGAGCCACAATGGCTCATAGGAGCATGAGCATCTCTCTTGTTTCTGTCGTGTGGGGCAGCTTGATGTACCAGTACAGGGACAGGACGCTAGTCTATCGCAGGGCCTTACCCCTGATCGATCTCCTTAATGCTATAAAAATATAATTAAAAATCTAAATACAATGTTATTTGGTCACGTACACATATTTCGCAGATGTTATCGTGGGTGGAGCTAAATGCTTGTGTTCCTAGCTCCAACAGTGCAGTAATACCTAGCTAAATGCTTGTGTTCCTAGCTCCAACAGTGCAGTAATACCTAGCTAAATGCTTGTGTTCCTAGCTCCAACAGTGCAGTAATACCTAGCTAAATGCTTGTGTTCCTAGCTCCAACAGTGCAGTAATACCTAGCTAAATGCTTGTGTTCCGAGCTCCAACATTGCAGTAATATCTAACTAAATGCTTGTGTTCCTAGCTCCAACATTGCAGTAATACCTAGCTAAATGCTTGTGTTCCTAGCTCCAACAGTGCAGTAATACCTAGCTAAATGCTTGTGTTCCGAGCTCCAACATTGCAGTAATACCTAGCTAAATGCTTGTGTTCCTAGCTCCAACATTGCAGTAATACCTAGCTAAATGCTTGTGTTCCTAGCTCCAACAGTGCAGTAATATCTAACTAAATGCTTGTGTTCCTAGCTCCAACAGTGCAGTAATACCTAACAATACACAAATCCCCAAAATAAATAGAAAGAAATTAAGAAATATAGAATATAATTTTAAAAAAATACAAAAAAAATAGTGTATATATCTATCAGACTGAACCAACAAGGGGGGTTTTGCCCATTGAAGGGTATATACAGTGGCAAGACAAACTATGTGAACCCTTTGGAATCACCTGGATTTCTGCATAAACTGGTCATCACATTTCATCTGATCTTCATCTAAGTCACAACAATAGACACATACAGTGTGCTTAAACTAATAACACAAATTATTGTTATGTTTCTTGTCTATATTGAATACATCATTTAAACATTCAGTGTAGGTTGGAAAAAGTATGTGAACCCCTAGGCTAATGACTAATTGGAGTCAGGAGTCAGCTAACCTGGAGTTCAATCAATGAGACGAGATTGGAGATGTTGGTTAGAGATGCCCTGCCCTATATTTAAAAAAAAATTTAACTCTCAAAATTTGAGTTTGCCATTCATAAGAAGCATTGCCTGATGTGAACCATGCCTCAAACAAAAGAGATCTCAGAAGACTTAAGATTAAGAATGGTTGACTTTCATAAAGCTGGAAAGGGTTATAAAAGTATCTCTAAAAGCCTTGATGTTCATCAGTCCACGGTAAGACAAATTGTCTTTAAAATTGAGAAAGTTCCGCACTGTTGCTACTCTCCCTAGGAGTGTCCGTCCTGCAAAGATGACTGCAAGAGCACAGAACAGAATGCCCAATGAGGTTAAGAATCCTAGAGTGTCAGCTAAAGACTTACAGAAATCTCTGGAACATGCTAACATCTCTGTTGACGAGTCTACGATACGTAAAACACTAAACAAGAACGGTGTTTATGGGAGGACACCATGGAAGAAGTCACTGCTGTCCAAAAAACAACAACATTGCTGCACGTCTGATGTTCTCAAAAGACCACCTGGATGTTCCACAGCGCTACTGGAAATATATTCTGTGAACAGATTAAAGTTGAGTTGTTTGGAAGGAACACACAACACTATGTGTGGAGAAAAAAAAGGCACAGCACACCAACATCAAAATTTCATCCCAAATGTAAAGTATGGTGAAGGGAGCATCATGGTTTGTGGCTGCTTTGCTGCCTCAGGGCCTGGATAGCTTGCTATCAGACGGGAAAATGAATTCAAGTTTATCAAGACATTTTTCAGGAGAATGTAAGGCTATCTGTTCGCATTTTTTTTTTTAAATGTATTTAACCAGGCAAGTCAGTTAAGAACAAATTCTTATTTACAATGACGGCCTAGGAACAGTGGGTTATCTGCCTTGTTCAGGGGCTGAACAACAGATTTTTACCTTGTCAGCTCGGGGATTTGATCTAGCAACCTTTCGGTTACTGGCGTAACGCTCTAACCACTAGGCTACCTGCTGAATTGAAGCTCAACAGAAGTTGGGTGATGCAACAGGACAATGACCCAAAACACGGAAGTAAATCCGAGGGTTCACAGTTTGTCCACCCTGCACTGTGAATGTTTACATGGTGTGTTCAATACACATGAAAACGTATAAGTGTTTGTGTCGTTAAATTTAAGCAGACTGTGTTTGTATATTGTTGTTACATTTTATGATCAATTTATGCAGAAGTCCAGGTAATTGCAAAGGGTTCAAATACTTTCTCTTGCCACTGTACACACACATGCCAGTTTATTAGGTACACCCATCTAGTACCGTGTCCAGCACCCGTTGCATACAGAACAGCCTTAATTCTTCAGGGCATGGAAATATTACTCAATTTGAATCAAGGGACCTAACGGGGGCCAATGAAACGTTCCCCACACCATTACACCACCACCATCCTGTACTGTTGACACCAGGCAGGATGGAGCCACGGACTCATGCTGCTTACGCCTAATCATGACTCTGCCATCAGCATGACGCAACAGGAACCGGGATTCGTCGGACCAGGAGATGTTTTTCCACTCTTCCAATTGTCCAGTGTTGGTGATGGCGTGCCCAACTAGCCCTGCTTCTTCTTGTTTGTAGCTGATAGGAGTGGAACCCGGTATGGTCGTCTGCTGTAATAGCCAATCCGTGACAAGGACCGACGAGTTATGTGTTTAGTAATTTCCCCCGCCTGTTAACTTACACAATTCTTGCCGTTCTCCTTTGACCCTCTCATCAACGTGCTGTTGTCGCCCACAGGACTGTCACTGACTGTTTTATCTGTTGTCGCCCACAGGACTGCCACCGACTGTTTTATCTGTTGTCGCCCACAGGACTGCGGCTGACTGTTTTATCTGTTGTCGCCCACAGGACTGTCACTGACTGTTTTATCTGTTGTCGCCCACAGGACTGCCACCGACTTTTATCTGTTGTCGCCCACAGGACTGCCACTGACTGTTTTATCTGTTGTCGCCCACAGGACTGCCACTGACTGTTTTATCTGTTGTCGCCCACAGGACTGTCACTGACTGTTTTATCTGTTGTCGCCCACAGGACTGCCACCGACTGTTTTATCTGTTGTCGCCCACAGGACTGCCACCGACTGTTTTATCTGTTGTCACCCACAGGACTGTCACTGACTGTTTTATCTGTTGTCGCCCACAGGACTGCCACTGACTGTTTTATCTGTTGTCGCCCACAGGACTGTCACTGACTGTTTTATCTGTTGTCACCAACAGGACTGTCACTGACTGTTTTATCTGTTTTCACCAACAGGACTGCCACTGACTGTTTTATCTGTTGTCGCCCACAGGACTGTCACTGACTGTTTTATCTGTTGTCACCCACTGACTGTTTTATCTGTTTTCACCAACAGGACTGCCACTGACTGTTTTATCTGTTGTCGCCCACAGGACTGTCACTGACTGTTTTATCTGTTGTCACCCACTGACTGTTTTATCTGTTTTCGCCCACAGGACTGTCACTGACTGTTTTATCTGTTGTCGCCCACAGGACTGTCACTGACTGTTTTATCTGTTGTCGCCCACAGGACTGCCACTGACTGTTTTATCTGTTGTCGCCCACAGGACTGTCACTGACTGTTTTATCTGTTGTCACCCACAGGACTGTCACTGACTGTTTTATCTGTTGTCGCCCACAGGACTGTCACTGACTGTTTTATCTGTTGTCACCCACAGGACTGCCACTGACTGTTTTATCTGTTGTCGCCCACAGGACTGCCGCTGACTGTTTTATCTGTTGTCGCCCACAGGACTGTCACTGACTGTTTTATCTGTTGTCGCCCACAGGACTGTCACTGACTGTTTTATCTGTTGTCGCAACATTCTCTGTAAACCCCTAGACACTGTGTTGTGCGTGAAAAGCCCAGGAGGCCAGACGTTTATGAGATACTGGAACCAGCACGTTTGGCACCGACGATTCATATCACGCTCAATGTCTCTTAGGTCACTCGTTTTGCCCAATCTAAAGGTCAATCGGAACACTGAATGTATATATTGCATAGGATTGAAGCTAAACATCTCTGGCCTTGCTGCAGCTGGATCAGTTGACCCATGAATCAGTGTCAATGAGAGATTTGAATTTACATTGTAGTTCGTCATGTGGAAGTTGCACTAAAAATATGTTTGAATTCAGACATAAAATGCTGATGGTTAGCGATGATGTCACATTGTCCCTAAAGAGGAAGTGTGTAATCAGAAGTCTGTATAGGTGTATACCTTTCAGAGTGTGTGTGTGTGTACATCATATGTATGTGTGTGTGTGTGTGTGCGCACGCGCGCGTACCTGGTTCTGTCCGGCTGTGATGGCTTGTTGTGGCTGTTGGATGATGATCTGTTGGGGTTGACCCTGCTGTCCCCCTAGCTGTAACATCTGTCCATTCTGCAGCTGGATCTGTTGTCCCCCTAGATGGATCGTCTGACCGTTCTGCAGCTGGATCTGCTGTCCACCCTGTAGCTGGATCTGACAATGAAACATAATCAGATGATAGTGTGCTCATAATATCATTCCAACTCCAGACTCTGGCTCAAATAAATATGATTCCTAGAATGTGAAAAGACTCTTAAGAACACTGCACTCTGAAAGCATTCTAATTGAATTGAATGGGTTCTAGCAATTATATGTCTATGGTTTTCCTCTCATCCAATTCCTCACCTGTTGTAGTCCCTGTCCTCCAGACACAGGCACCTGCATGATGGTCTGTCCCTGTCCTCCCCCCATAGCCTGCACCATGATGGGTTGCCCTGACGATGTGATCAGCTGCCCTCCGCTCACCTGCACCACCAGGGGCTGGCCTTGGACCTGTGGGTGGGTGGGTTAAAGTTGATACATTCATTCCTAGATAATCATATACATTGAGTGTACAAATAATTAAGAATGCTTTCCTTTTCCCCCTCACAACAGATTCAATCCGTCAGGACATGGACTCTACAAGGTGTCTAAAGCGTTCCACAGGGATGCTGTCCCATGTTGATTCTACAAGGTGTCTAAAGGGTTCCACAGGGATGCTGTCCCATGTTGACTCTACAAGGTGTCTAAAGGGTTCCACAGGGATGCTGTCCCATGTTGACTCTACAAGGTGTCTAAAGGGTTCCACAGGGATGCTGTCCCATGTTGACTCTACAAGGTGTCTAAAGCATTCCACAGGGATGAAGGCTCATGTTGACTCCAATGCTTTCTACAGTTGTGTCAAGTTGGCTGGATGTCCTTTGGGTGGTGGACCATTCTTGATTCACACGGGAAACTGTTGAGTGTGAAAAACCCAGAAGCATTGCAGTTCTTGGCACAAACCGGTGCGCCTGGCACCTACTACCATACCCCGTTCAAAGCCACTTAAATCTTTTGTCTTTCCCAATCACCCTCTGAATTGCAAACATACACAATCCATTTCTCAATTGTCTCAAGGATTAAAAATCCTTCTTTAACCCGTCTCCTCCCCTTCATCTATACTGATTGAAGTGGATATAACATGTGACATCAATAAGGGATCATAGCTTTCACCTGCACTCACCTGGTCAGTCTATGTCATGGAAAGAGCAGGTATACATAATATTTTGTACACTCAGTGTATACTATAACTCTGTAGTTTCATGTCACAGCCAGAGCGCTGATAAAACACCAAGCGTGTCATTAAAACAGAATATAATTCCTGTTTTAGGACATAAAATTATGAACACATGAACCAGTTGACAGTGTAAGCGTATCATAGCGTGAACAATGGTGAAAAACTCTGGCAAATGGCCATAATGTGATGGTCAATCCGATGTTTCAGACTGTTGCTAGTACCTTCATGGATGACTCGGACTGACTCAGTCAAACCAGTCACTGAGCTGGGGACATGCAGCTCAGAGCAGCGATAGCATTCTAGGGAAGCTAGCACTGAGATGGGGCATGGTAATCATGGTAGGCGAGAGGCATGCTGTACACTGTGACAATAATGCAGTGCGATGTAATACTGTGACCGGGTGACAATGTGACATAGGCAGACGGTCACACCACTACCTGGAGTGTCTGCACCTGCTGGCCAGAGGCCGTCAATACCGGCGCCTCGGTCTGCAGCTGCACAGCCGTCATTGTGCCCTGAGTCTGCAGACAAGGTCATGTTCATTAGGGCACGCAACCGGAAACCGTTTCAAAGCATTTTTGTAACGGAAAAAAATAATCATTTGCATTTCTTATTTAAACAAGCCCCTAAATCCAGGTAGTCCCTCCCTGTTTCGTTCAGTTTTCTGACGTTTAGTGCCTAATGAACAGCTACAGTTCACTTATCCCAGAAGTCTCAAGAGATTAGATTGAATCATTTCATATAAAATGAATTGCCTATAATGACACGTCTCAGTCTAGACTCAACAACATGTATTCAGTTGGTGTACCTCAGTAAAGTCTGGTTGAGATTCACCCAGCTCAGGTTGAACCGTTGCCACTCACCTGTTGTTGGATCTGTCCATTGGACGTCTGTACGACTATCTGCTCCCCTGTTGAGGTGGTGTACTCCATGGTCAGTTAGTCACAGTCCTTCCTGTCAATTGTCAAAATACAGTTTGATCAATCAAATTAGAGGCATTGTGACAAATTAGGGATACAAAGGGAAAAATCCAATACAAACTGGCATATCAATCCCGAAGGGTCACACAAGCAATCATAGGCTATGAGGTTGTTGTTGCCACATATAACAAGGAAAAATACTGTGATTGATTGTTGGGCCATTAGCTGGACTAGCTAAACAGTCACCATTTCAGCGGACATGTGGAACACAAGCGTTTATGTGTTTTCCGGTTCTTGTTCCCCAGGATTGTAGTCTAATTTAAAGATTCAGCTGAGGCGGGTACATCATCGGATTATCACTCAGTTTGAGTGCAAACATTTCGCTACAACCGCAATAACATCTGCTAAATATTTGTATGTGACCAATAAAATTTGATTTGGACAATATTTCTTGAAATTAACAAAATGGGCTACATGTTACATCCTGCAGCAAATGAATACAAATGCTTGCTAACGTTAGATTTGTTGAAGGACATCTTGAAGTGTGTGCTTTTTCTTTGTTGTTCGCTAGCTTTACTGTTGCTAGCTACACAGCTAACGTTAGCTAGCTTGAGACAAGGCACAGGTATTACATTAGGTAACTAGCTAGCTGGATAGTTGACTAGCTAGTTAGCTTAGCTAGCAAGTTAAATGTTCACATAAAGAACGGAAGCGTGTTGAAAATGTATAAATATTTGCGTATAACATTAGCTAGTTACAACAACAACAAAAAAATCACATTATTTATAGGATTTATTCCAAGCTAACGTTGCATTTAGCATGCAAATCTGTCTCGGTTATGTAACAAGGATTATGTTATACTACAATCATACTGAAATCATTACAGTTCAAAAATACAACAACGTTGATTTGCTTCAACATGCGATTCCTGTATTTTGTAGAGTTAGTAATTTGGTTGGTCAATGACAAACCAATCCGTGCTGACAACAACCATAGGGCTTCTATTACCGTTTCTCTGCTGTCCGGTATCCCTCTGATTGGCTCCAGTTCAGGGTTCCAAAGCCCAATCACCAAAGTGAGCAGACAAAATGGCGCAAATGAAAAACAACAGCGATGTCGAAGAGTTACGCCATGTGATCGTTTAGGCGAAGAACGACGAAGATTGCCGATCTTTACAACCCGACTGATGACGCAATTGTTTCAGTATGTAATGTCCTGCCTGTAGTACTCAGATTATTATTATTTTTTTTTTACTGTTGGATTCAGTTGTGAAAAAAGTACCCAATTGTCATACTTGAGTAAAAGTAAGGATACCTTAATAGAAAATGACTCAAGTAAAAGTGAGTCACCCAGTTAAATACTACTTGAGTAAAAGTCTAAAATTACTTGGTTTTAAATATATTTAAGTATCAAAAAGTACATGTAATTGCTAAATATACTTACGTATTAAAAGTAAAGGTATTAATAATTTCAAATCCTTATTTTAAGAAAATCACACGGCACCGTTATGTTTTTTACATTTACGGAAAGCCAAGGGCACACTCCAACACTCAGACATCATTTTCAAGCTAATAATTTGCGTTTAATGAGTCTATTTAATGAGCCTATGTGAGTCTAATATTCATAAATATCAATGCATTTACTTAAATTAAAAGTTTGTTGTTTGGTATTTTCGACCAAGTAGTGACTGAAATGTATCGGGGGTTTTCAACACCACATGCCAGTAGGTGGCAGTATGTGGAAATATAGGTTGTATGCCAGACTGTTTGCGGAAAGGCTGCATCGTTTCCACGAGACAAGCAGGTCTAGACTGAAATGTAGCTAAAGAAAGCAGGAGAATCTTATTTGGGTGAATACAATTGTTAATTATTTCTATCAATGTTGGCTAGACACCTGGTTATTGTTTGACTACTTTGTGAGACGTGAATGTGCGGTAGCAGCAAGAGGCGTATTTAGCTAACTAGCTAAGGTCTTTGGCTCTGTATACTATCCAAGGTTACTATCAAATCACATTTTATTGATCGCATACACATATTTAGCAGATGTTATTGCGTTTGTAGCGAAATACTTGTGTTCCTAGCTCCAACAGTGCAGTAGTATCTAACAATTCACAACAATGCACACAAAATGTAAAATAATGGAATTAGAAATATATTAATGTTAGGACGAGCAATTTCGGAGTGGCATTGACTAAAATACAGTAGAATACAGTATATACACATGAAATTAGTAAAGCAGTATGTAAACATTATTAAAGTGACTAGTGTTCCATTATTAAAGTGACTAGTGTTCCATTATTAAAGTGACCAGTGATTCCATGTCTATGTACAGTGGGCAGCAGCATCTAAGGTGCAGGGTTGAGTAACCAGTGATTCCATGTCTATGCACAGTGGGCAGCAGCCTCTAAGGTGCAGGGTTGAGTAACCAGTGATTCCATGTCTATGCACAGTGGGCAGCAGCCTCTAAGGTGCAGGGTTGAGTAACCAGTGATTCCATGTCTATGCACAGTGGGCAGCAGCCTCTAAGGTGCAGGGTTGAGTAACCAGTGATTCCATGTCTATGCACAGTGGGCAGCAGCCTCTAAGGTGCAGGGTTGAGTAACCAGTGATTCCATGTCTATGCACAGTGGGCAGCAGCCTCTAAGGTGCAGGGTGGAGTAACCAGTGATTCCATGTCTATGCACAGTGGACAGCAGCCTCTAAGGTGCAGGGTTGAGTAACCAGTGATTCCATGTCTATGCACAGTGGGCAGCAGCCTCTAAGGTGCAGGGTTGAGTAACCAGTGATTCCATGTCTATGCACAGTGGGCAGCAGCCTCTAAGGTGCAGGGTGGAGTAACCAGTGATTCCATGTCTATGCACAGTGGACAGCAGCCTCTAAGGTGCAGGGTTGAGTAACCAGTGATTCCATGTCTATGCACAGTGGGCAGCAGCCTCTAAGGTGCACGGTTGAGTAACCGGGTGGTAGCCGAGTAGTAATGGTTATTTAACAGTTTGATGGCCTTGAGATAGAAGCTGTTTTTCAGTTGCGGTACCAGGCGGTGATATAGTCCGACAGGATGCTCTGTTGTGCATCTGTAAAAGTTTGAGAGTCTTTCCATTGGCAATGAGGTTATTTCATTGAGATTAACTTTTTTTTTTTTTTGCTAACTAGATCAGACAAAATGGACGTACTGGGCAAATCGGATAGATTGAAAATGTTGAGAATTTCTGATCCTGTCTTTTCTTCATCCAGTAGTGTCTGGTGACCAGTGGTGAGCCTTCAGAATAGCCATGATGTCTTTCAGGATTGTCTCCTTGATAGCCTCAAGGCTTGGCAAACTGTCAGTGATGCCCACAAGGAGCTGTAGTCGACACCTCTGCAGCGATGCCAGCAAGGCCTGGATGGATCAGAGGCAGACACACAGGACCTCGGCCCACAGACACAGAGGGAAGGAGGAGAGGTCTGAAGATCCAGATCCAGATGTGGACGATGTAGACGACAAGGTCCAGGCTGTGTTCAGGTGAGAAACATTTATCCTAAACTGAACCCTAGGCTTTGTCTGGTCCCAAGTTCTGTTTGAGCAGCCTTTCTGACAACAGCTGTTGGTGACTTATACGGCACAAACAGACCTGGGACCACCAGGCCTATTGAAGGATGCCTGTCTACATACTCTGCCACTTTCACCCAGTCAGTGATGGGTCTACATAGTATCTTAAGATAAATATCATATCATTTAACAAAGTCGTCACTCCACACTCGTGATGCAACTAGGCCTAATGCCGCCCGTCTCACCTTGGCCCCTGTCTAGTGAAGAGAGGAGGAGACAGAGGACGGTGAAGTACCATATAGTTAAGAGACAGCTGACCGAGTCTGGAGCTCCAGAGAGGAGGCTGAGCTGGGACGCCATGGAACAGATCAGGTGAGGAAGACTGCAATGTTACTAAATATTCTGAAATATATTTTATATATATATATATATATATATATATATATATACATATACATACATACATACATACATACATACATACATACATACATACATACATACATACATACATACATACATACATACATACATACATACATACATACATACATACATATATACATACACACACACAGTACAAAAGTCTAAAGTTTGGACACACCTACTCATTCCAGGGTTTGTCTTTATTTTTTTATTTTTTTACTATTTTCTACCTTGTAGAATAGTGAAAACAAACTATGAAATAACACATATGGAATCATGTAGTAACCAAAAAAAAGTGTTATATATATAAATAGATTTGAGATTCATCAAAGTAGCCACCGTTTGCCTTAATGACAGCTTTGCTGTACTGTATGAATGACATGTTTTGATTGTCTGTCAGGTAGACTAGGGAGTCGTGTCAGCTTTATCTGCAACATTGTCAACGTTTTGTCTCAATGACTCCATTACTGACTACACCCAGGTATCTGAAGCAGGAGCTACCAGAGGAATGGACCATTGACCGTCTGGCAGAGGGATTCTCGGTCCATCGTGACGTCATCCTACGAGTCCTGAGGAGCAAGTTCGCCCCCACCCCAGAGAGGAAAGCTAAACAGGACACCAGCGTGTGGGCCAGGCTGAGACAGCAGGCCTTACCTGGGGGTGGAGCAGGGGGACAGGATAGGCAGGTGGCCCTACCTGGAGGGAGACAGGGCAGGCAGAAAGCCCTACCTGGGGGTGGAGCAGGGGGACAGGGCGGGCAGAAAGCCCTACCTGGGGGTGGAGCAGGGGGACAGGGCGGGCAGAAAGCCCTACCTGGGGGTGGAGCAGGGGGACAGAGCAGGCAGAAAGCCCTACCTGGGGGTGGAGCAGGGGGACAGGAGAGGCAGGTGGCCCTACTTGGGGGTGGAGCAGGGGAACAGGGCAGGCAGAAAGCCCTACCTGGGGGTGGAGCAGGGGGACAGAAAGCCCTACCTGGGGGTGGAGCAGGGGGACAGAAAGCCCTACCTGGGGGTGGAGCAGGGGGACAGGATAGGCAGGTGGCCCTACCTGGTGGTGGAGAGGCAGGGAGGCCGGGCAGAACACAGCTGCCTGCCTCTGGACATAGAAGTAGGAAACCAGCCATGCTGCCCACAGGAAGTGACACTGGTGCCCTGGTCACCCTGGCTAGCCACAGTAGCCAGAGGCTGATAGCCAGGGACTTGGAGGATGACCCTGGCCCAAGAGCCATGATGACTACTGCAAATTATCCTGCTGCTCCTCTCACCTCACTACCCACCCAGCTCTCATCCTCACCAACCCTGCACAGCAGACACACCTCAGGACAAGATGACTCGAGAGGGGAGTGGGAGGAAGAGGAAAATGTGTCGGAGAAAGACGACCAGGAGGAGAGATGGGATGGAAGGGTGTTTTCAGAGGAAGAACTGGAGGAACTAATGCTGACGTCAAAGCCTTCGCCAGTGGTACCGAATGGGAGAGAGTTCTTTGACAGTGAAGGAAACTTCCTGTACAGAATCTGAGCTGGCAAAATGGCACCCTATTCCCTACATAGTGCACTACTTTTGACCAGGGCTAATGGCACCCTATTCCCTATATTAGTGCACTACTTTAGACCAGGACCTGATGGGTGCCATTTTAGAAGTAGCCTGAGATGTTGTTAATGTGTTGGTTTCCTAAATACAGTCAAATGCAATAGACTTCTGTTGGAAGATGCCGGAGACTCTGATTATGCCGCAAACCAATAAAGCACCATTTCAAATGTATGGGTTAGTCACAAGTTTTGATTCTATACTTTGTTTTCTTGAATGTTGCACATATTGACATTGGAATGAAATGTAATTTTAAGTTCAGAAGAGGCAACTTTCAAAGGGACAAGTTAATTTATTGGTCGTCAACCCAAAGCAAAATTATCTCAAATATACAGAACAAGAGACACCGCCGATACCCAGATTCAACAATTGATCATTTCTTTATACAGCCATTTTTAAAAATGTAAGAAAAAAAAAGTCTCACCTCTCAAATCAAAGACATAAAACCAGCATGATTAAATAGGTATGAATCATTCAGAACAAGGGTCTTCCCAGTGTTAACTACAGTACAGGTGTTGCCTCTAATGCCAATCAACATTTATTTTAGTCCTGTGCAAGTACAGAGATGTTTTTGTACAAACCGAACACCCAAGTATAGGCTGCATTATAAATTAGATGAAACATTGCATTTGTCTGTTTTCACAGTGGACAAATCAAGTTGTATTACATGACAAGGGAATCAAATTAGTTGTATGTTCCCATTGCCTTATAGTTTGGGAGAGTATTCAGAGAACAGTTGTACTGAACAGAAGGGTAGTCGGTATTGAAGGGAGTTTCATTTGAGGTGAAATCCTTATTCACATAATTACAGTAAGTGCAATCTACGGGGTGTCAATGACAAAGTGAATGCAACTGTGGTTACACGGACATCTGATATCTAGGGTGCATCCTATGGGCCCTGGTCAAAAGTAGTCCCCTATATAGGGAACAAGGTGCTATTTGGGATGCACACTTTGAATCTATTATAGACAGTACATACACTTGCCACTCATTGGGAAGGCACAGACCCAACCCCCCATACTACACAGACATTACCCCCAAATGGGCTTCCGAAGCTAGAATGATCCTGTCTCTGTGAAACTAAAGTCAATGACCTTCTCAGCTAGTTAAACCGTAATAAAATATGTGATTCAGTAGAATTAGCTCATCTCATATTCACATATGAGCTACAGTACATAGAGGTCGGTTCTACACACACTGAAAACAGGCACGCCAGTGTTAAACTGCTACACATCCATACAACATTGTTATAAAAACCCACTTCTTCTAGCAAACTGCTTCATCAATAATGTTCAGATCTATGTACTACATTTACAAATGTGCTTTTAGTTCCTGTGTTTACGTTGGTGCCCTCTCCATCTTATCAGCTCCTATCTACTGCTCAAACATGCTCTGCCCACAATGCAACACCTGGGCACAAACACAGTAGCAGCCAAATATAAACCAGCAGCCTCGATGTTTGTGTGTGTGTGTGTGTGTTAGCGCTAACTCATTGTGTAGTCCAGTGATGGATTCCTACTGTTCTTTCTTCACTTTTAGATCTACTTTCACTGGTGTAGGATTACCTTAACATATTAAAACACAAGTAAGATTTTTTTTATTGAGAAATGAAGAGGCGTAAGGCCAATAGATTTTCTCCCTCTGACTAACTAAAACAGACAGTTTTCAAATACAAAAAAAAAAAGGACATTGTTCCAATACAGTCAAATTATAATTTGAAATACATGCACGCAACACATTTGTATTACCCCATTGAAATCAAATGCATGATTTAGGCGGTGAAAGTTTGAGTCAGGTACACATTTCTCAGGTTAGGATACGTCGCTTTAGTTCAGTCTAGTTTAGAGGGACGTTCACTCCTGCTATGAAAGCTTAGTGTGTTGATACAGTGGATCTAAAACATGTTATTGCTATCCAACTTTAAATGCTTATAAATATTTCCACTTGCATCTTATTAGTTAGGCAAAATACTTACAAATCATTTTTCCCAAGCCACAGTACCCAACAGCAACCCATGTACCATGTCCCCGACTCCTGTCACATCAATGAAAAAAGGAAAGCTCTTTATGTACAGTGCAGGGGGGAGGGGGGGAAACAGGAAAAGTCTTCATTAGAAGCGTATACGTAATATTCCCAAGAGCCCCAGTCTCAAGCGTTTATAACCCGTAATGTTGTTTATGTTCACTTGGTTGAAAAAAAAAGACAACGTAAAGCTAAGAGAAGATGGCTGATGATGATTAAAAACAGCTTCTACACAGCAGTTCCAGAGGTCCATTATTTAAATGTTCACCAGTAGTCCAGAACCACCACATTCCATCACTCAATTGTTCCCAAAGGAACTTGGGAGATTACATTCTAAAATCAACCACAACAACACTACTACTGGCCCCCTTTGCTCTCCTGCTGAACTCTGTATGCGTTTCTCACTCAGAACAGAAAGCCTCATTGGATACCTCACTGATGAGAGCTGCGTTAGAAGGACTCTCCACCAGGCGATGTAAGGTCAGGGGTTAAGAGTTAAAGGGTCATGGTGGAGGGGAGAAGGAGGAAGTAACAGGAAGCGAAGAAGAGAGCAGCAGCGAGCCTCGGTGTACACATAGGACAAACTTGTTCTTCAATATAGAGCAGTGAGCCTAAGGACAGACAGGAGACTAGATTCCCCCGGTAGCTGCAGGAGCTTCTAGGTTGTAAAGGAGAGACAGGAGGCTAGGGGTTCCTCCTGGTAGCTGGAAATGCCACCTGTTACTCCAGAAGATCCTAGAGACACACAGAGAACAAACATTCCTATGTAAGTGGACTTTTAATAGGAAGGACTAGAGAAAACACTGAGGCAAAGGAAAGTCACAACCAATTCTTCACCAAGGGATTGAGGTAAATTGTATATTTATAATAAGTGCGGAGGCCATACAAAAAAAACGTTTGTGTGTTTGTACCATTACCTCGTCTGAATCGTGTAAGCCGGTCTTGTTGCTAGCCCGAGTGTGGTTGCTGTCTAATGGCTCGTCTACTCCGTCTCCCTGGGCCTCAGCATGCTGCTGTAGGACAGAGTACCTGTGTACCAGGAACCTGGAGGAGCCAATCAAAACACACCGAGCCACTTATAACCTTTTCACACATCATTGTGCCGACCAGAACCAAACGGTGCTGGCTCAGATATTGACATTTTTTTTCACTGTGCTTGAGTAACCGTCTCTGATCTTAAACAACAACAACAGTATAGCTTGATTTGCTATGTACCGATCTTAAAACGACAACAGTATAGCTTGATTCGCTATGTACCGATCTTAAAACAACAGTATAGCTTGATTTGCTATGTACCGATCTTAAAACAACAACAGTATAGCTTGATTTGCTCTGTACCGATCTTAAAACAGCAGTATAGCTTGATTTGCTATGTACCGATCTTAAAACAACAGCAGTATAGCTTGATTTGCTATGTACCGATCTTAAAACAACAGCAGTATAGCTTGATTTGCTATGTACCGATCTTAAAACAACAGCAGTATAGCTTGATTTGCTATGTACCGATCTTAAAACAACAGTATAGCTTGATTTGCTATGTACCGATCTTAAAACAACAGCAGTATAGCTTGATTTGCTATGTACCGATCTTAAAACAACAGTATAGCTTGATTTGCTATGTACCGATCTTAAAACAACAGCAGTATAGCTTGATTTGCTCTGTACCGAACTTAAAACAACAGTTGCTGTACTGACCTTCCACCACAGACGTACTTCTTGACAAAGAGGAACCCGGCCACGACACTGAGCAGGATAATGATCAGAACTGTCACTACGATGGGCGTTGAGCTGGACAGATGGCCGTCCGTCTTTAGGAGGGGAGAGATACAGAGAGAGTAAAAAGGACAACTCTTCCATCGTTGTCATGCAGTATACATAGAGAGAGAGACTTCCAGAAATGGGAAAGCATGTGTTACCATGACTACTGACAGTCGTGCAGCAGGATTAAGGTCATGTAACCGATGGTTACTGAGGTTTACACTGTTTTGAAGATGAAATCCCTATCAATCTTTCTGTCAGTCTCTTGGGTTAAAATGTTTTAAGTGATTCCACGTTCAAACTGCCCTTGTTATATGTAAGTTGTCAAATTCAATAAATGTTACGCAAGGATTCCTTCCATAGTTTTTTTGACATTCTAGAACAGGACCAGTGAGAACCAGTGAAAACCAGTGTGGACCAGTGGCGTGGTCATCTCTACTCACCAGTAGTTCCTGAGGTCCCAGTAGGTCATTGACACACCTCTTACTGAGGTCTATCTCTTTTCTCTCCGGCTGTGTTCCTCCCTCACACTTATCCCCAGGGATCTTCCTATAGCTGTGGACCAAGACGACATGGTTAGTGGTTAGTCATGGTCACAAAGAAAGTATCTTACATAAATCAAATTGTATTGGTCACATACACATAGTTAGCAGATGTTATTGGTCACATACACATAGTTAGCAGATGTTATTGGTCACATACACATAGTTAGCAGATGTTATTGGTCACATACACATAGTTAGCAGATGTTATTGGTCACATACACATAGTTAGCAGATGTTATTGGTCACATACACATGGTTAGCAGATGTTATTGGTCACATACACATAGTTAGCAGATGTTATTGGTCACATACACATAGTTAGCAGATGTTATTGGTCACATACACATAGTTAGCAGATGTTATTGGTCACATACACATGGTTAGCAGATGTTATTGGTCACATACACATGGTTAGCAGATGTTATTGGTCACATACACACAGTTAGCAGATGTTATTGGTCACATACACACAGTTAGCAGATGTTATTGTGAGTGTAGCAAAATGCTTGTGCTTAAATATACAGTGGGGCAAAAAAGTATTTAGTCAGCCACTAATTGTGCAAGTTCTCCCACTTAAAAAGATGAGAGGCCTGTAATGTTCATCATAGATACACTTCAACTATGACAGACAAAATGAGAAGAAAACAAATCCAGAAAATCATTTATTTGCAAATTATGGTGGAAAATAAGTATTTGGTCACCTACAAACTAGCAAAAATTCTGGCTCTCACAGACCTGTAACTTCTTCTTTAAAAGGCTCCTCTGTCCTCCACTCGTTACCTGTATTAATGGCACCTGTTTGAACTTGTTATCAGTATAAAAGACACCTGTCCACAACCTCAAACAGTTACACTCCAAACTCCACTATGGCCAAGACCAAAGAGCTGTCAAAGGACACCAGAAACAAAATTGTAGACCTGCACCAGGCTGGGAAGATTGAATCTGCAATAGGTAAGCAGCTTGGTTTGAAGAAATCAACTGTGGGAGCAATTATTAGGAAATGGAAGACATGCAAGACCACTGATAATCTCCCTCGATCTGGGGCTCCACGCAAGATCTCTCCCCATGGGGTCAAAATGATCACAAGAACGGTGAGCAAAAATCCTAGAACCACACGGGGGGACCTAGTGAATGACCTGCAGAGAGCTGGGACCAAAGTAACAAAGCCTACCATCAGTAACACACTACGCTGCCTGGGACTCAAATCCTGCAGTGCCAGACGTGTCCCCCTGCTTAAGCCAGTACATGTCCAGGCCCGTCTGAAGTTTGCTAGAGAGCATTTGGATGATCCAGAAGAAGATTGGGAGAATGTCATTTGGTCAGATGAAACCAAAATATAACTTTTTGGTAAAAACTCAACTCGTCGTGTTTGGAGGACAAAGAATGCTGAGTTGCATCCAAAGAACACCATACCTACTGTGAAGCATGGGGGTGGAAACATCATGCTTTGGGGCTGTTTTTCTGCAAAGGGACCAGGACGACTGATCCGTGTAAAGGAAAGAATTAATGGGGCCATGTATCGTGAGATTTTGAGTGAAAACCTCCTTCCATCAGCAAGGGCATTGAAGATGAAACGTGGCTGGGTCTTTAAGCATGACAATGATCCCAAACACATCACCCGGGCAACGAAGGAGTGGCTTCGTAAGAAGCGTTTCAAGGTCCTGGAGTGGCCTAGCCAGTCTCCAGATCTCAACCCCATAGAAAATCTTTGGAGGGAGTTGAAAATCCGTGTTGCCCAGCAACAGCCCCAAAACATCACTGCTCTAGAGGAGATCTGCATGGAGGAATGGGCCAAAATACCAGCAACAGTGTGTGAAAACCTTGTGAAGACTTACAGAAAACATTTGACCTCTGTCATTGCCAACAAAGGATATTTAAAGTATTGAGATAAACTTTTGTTATTGACCAAATACTTATTTTCCACCATAATTTGCAAATAAATTAATTAAAAATCGTACAATGTGATTTTCTGGAAACTTCCAGAAATAGGAACCCATGTGCTACCATGACTACTGACAGTTGTGCAGCACGATCAGGTGGTTCCGTGATGCACACTCTGATAAGTCACCTTGTCTTAGACCTGTAGACTTGTGTTAGCTCCTCAAGCTAATTCCTAGACTTTAGCACAGTGGGCTAACAGTCTTGTGATACACAGTGCAGGAGATCCAGGTTGGACCACAGATGACTAAAGCCTTACCCTCTGGTCTGCAGCAGCTCCTTCTTGCCTTGCAGACAGAACTCCAGAACGTGGCCCTTCAGGTCAGGCTGCTCCACACACTCGGAGCTGTTCTCTTTACGATAGTACCCAAAGTCACTGCAGGATGGCAGCGTGGAGCAGGTTAGACAGGGACAGCAGGCAGACAGCACAGTTAGTGGTGTTGAGAACAATTACTATTCTTCTGCCACTGGTAAAATGTCTGGAGCTAGGGTGACCACCACAGTGTACAGTGGCTAGGGTGACCACCACATTGTACAGTAGCTAGGGTGACCGCCACAGTGTACAGTAGCTAGGGTGACCGCCACAGTGTACAGTAGCTAGGGTGACCGCCACAGTGTACAGTAGCTAGGGTGACTGCCACAGTGTACAGTAGCTAGGGTGACCACCACTATGTACTGGAGCTAGGGTGACCACCACTATGTACTGGAGCTATGGTGACCACCACTATGTACTGGAGCTAGGGTGACCACCACAGTGTACTGGAGCTGACTGAAACATATGCAGTAAACTGTAAAGTTCGCCCAACTTTAAATACCATTGTGGTTACGTTCCCATTTCCATACCGCCACACCAGAATGCATGCCCAATACAAGGCTTGATCTTAGGAGGTATACTAGCGTGGCTAAGGGAACAGATTCATGAGGACTAGACTTCTCACCACAGAAAGTCATCCAGGGTGCAGGGACAAGGGGCGGGTTGCTTGTTGACCTCATAGTCCCGTCCGTTCAAGCAGACAGAGGCCTTCCTCAGACGCAGGAACTTCTCCTTGTAACCCAACATACAGCCGTCGTTAGGGTCGCTGATGTCATCAGAGTGCGCCAGCCACTGCACGTAGTCTTGGTCCTCACCTGAGAAACAGACATGAGTTTGCACAAGGTTTTAGTTCGGTGGGCTAACACAGACCTGTGATGTGCTGGAGACCCAGGAGCCATCTATTACGGCAGCTTTTTTCCCCTGGTACTGGGTACTCAGTGTTATAATGCATGTCTGGGTACTGGGTACTCAGTGTTATAATGCATGTCTGGGTACTGGGTGTTATAATGCATGTCTGGGTACTGGGTACTCAGTGTTATAATGCATGTCTGGGTACTGGGTGTTATAATGCATGTTTAGGTACTGGGTACTCAGTGTTATAATGCATGTCTGGGTACTGGGTACTCAGTGTTATAATGCATGTCTGGGTACTCGGTGTTATAATGCATGTCTGTATCACATCATTAGCCTACAGTAGCTGTATCCCATGGTATTACTTGTACTCACAGTCTCTAGTGAGCAGCTCTCTGAAGTCGATGGTGACTGATACCCAGTACTGACTGAGCAGAGAGTCTCTGTAGCCCCAGACACTGACGTTCATAGACCTCGCCCCCGGCTCCGACGCTAGCCCTGTGAAGTGGATGGGATCGCTAGTGAACTGGTGAACGTGCCAGCACTGGCCCTCATCTGTGGAAAACCTGACAGGAAAGAACACAATACTGTATATCAGCACAATGAGGTGTTTTATTGTACGTTTAAGTGGTTTATTTCTTTCTTGGCCTCTGCATTCTAGCCTGGGTACCAGTTTGTCTTACAGCCGAATAGTACGAGACTGGGATCCAGGCTTCCTGCGTCGCCTGTCTGAAACGACAGCCTGATCTATTCCTTATACAGTACACAACTTTTGACCAGAGCCCTTCTTATGGAAACACAGACGTACTTGATGTCTTTGATGGGCTGAGCAGAGTGCTCCACGGCCACCAGGAGTCCACCAGAGTCCAGGATGGCATAGTGGTGAGGTCCCTCCAGGGCCTGTAGCCAGGTGTAACCTCCATCATCTGACACGAATACGTCAGGCTTCATCACAGAGATGGCATCGCCCACACTCCCTGAGAGGTCAGAGGGAAGAGGGGTCAGGGGTCAGAGGGGAGAGGTTAGAGGTCAAAATTAAATAGACAGTAAGGTGTAGCCTCTGTCATCTGATAGTTTATTTATTAAGTTACTGTATATTCTTCAAGAATCCATGTGAATTATTATTTTTTTGAAATGGATGCACCAATCCGTTTAGAGAACAGATGGTATACCTCCTGAACCAGTTGACCTATCAGAAGAAGAAGAAGAAGAAACCCCACAGCCCTATCCATAACACACTGCACGGCATATCCTCTTCAATCAAAATCACAGTCACTTAGTGGTGCGATATTGACTACATTTTGCACGTCATCATTTGCATGCCAGCAGGGTGTGGTCCATCAAGGTGATGGAGTGACACAGGTGTGTGTGTGTGTGTGTGTGTGTGTGTTTACAGCACACAATCAGCTTCAACTTTGTCAATGTAACATCAGCTCTACACTTTCCAGACCAGGAGGAGAACTCCGTCCATTCAGGTGTGTTCCTTTCTATCTCAGAATGTGTGTCTAATGCAGACCTGGGTTTTAAATACCATTTTAATAGTATGTCAATTACTTTCCAAGACATTTGTTAGTAAATAATTGGAAGAATATATATATATTTTTAAACACAATCAGTTGAATATTTGATATGTTTGGAATTACACTTGGAAAGTATTGGCATGTATTTGAAAATACTAAAATACACAGTATTTATACAAATACATACTGTGCTGCATTTAAACCCTGTATTTAAAATGATGTATATGGACATATTTTGAAAAAGTTGGTTATTTATAGGACATTATTTGAAAATACTTTCAAATAGTTCCAACAGAGGTAGGTGATTCAGTCCACATTAAATTTAAAAATACTCCCAATATTTATATTACTACCAATCAAACACACGTGTATTTAAAACCAGTTCTAAATCTAATGTATGAAACAAAAATGGGGGAAATGCTAGTTTTTGCAGAATTTGATAATGTCTTATTCAACACATCTGATGAAAATAAGTGTCATGTCATTTTCTGATATGGAGTGATTTCCTTAAATTGACTGAGTAGAAATGGAATTCATCCCAAAATCTTGATTCCTTTGATTGACACATGCTTTACCGTACCATTTGCAACAGGAATAAACTCTATCATTGTCAAAGCATACTAAAGCCCACACACCAATCCAGAAAGTGAAGACATGAACACCTCAGAGACAAACAGAACCTCAGTAGCTGGCCTCCATGCACAAGGCACATCCATCAACACTGCTTCCTGCGCACTCAATCTCATCCCGAGTGTCCCCACCAATGGCTACGTCCTGTGGCTGATCCTGACTGGAGTGGGAGGGACAATATGGCCTCAGAGTTATTCTCGCTCAGACCTGGCCGTGTCTCTTCTGCCTGAATTCTGTCTTCTTTGTTGTCAGCATACACATCAAATCAACTGCCGTCTCAAGTCTTGCAGCATTTGGCACGGGTCTCTTGTACACTGGTCAACCCTTGTTTCAAAGCTGTATCTGTGTGGAGCGTTACCTGGCGGTGGTTCACCCTGTAACCTTTCTGAAGTACAAACCCCTGAGATACAGGGTGGGCTGTTGTGGTGCTGTCTGGCTGATAGTTCTTGGGGCCGGTTTGTTCGGTGTGCATCTGATTTAAAATGTCTATATACATCTATGCTTACTTTGGTTCTGTACCTCCTCCTGATGTATGTGAAGGCGTTCTGCTGCCTCTCAAGGCTGTGAAACGGCCTGGCCCGGGGGAAGGGGACAAATAACATGAAGATGAGGGCGTTTAAGGTCATTTTGATTATCTCGGTGTCTATGATGGCGAGTTACCTCCCCATTATTGTAATTCTATCTTTAGCTATTGTCCCTCAATCATGATGAAATGCAGTACTTCACACATACCATTGGCTTATCCATTTTTGTGATCACTGGGTTTGTGCAGCCTCGCCTCTATGTCCACAGGGCTGGGAAGCTCCCCTGTACCAGGGCTCTCTCAATCTAGTTCCTTTCTTTTCTTCCTCATAGAGGTTTTAAAATGTTTTGGGCATTAATCCTCAACTATTTTTTTCTATGTTTTGATAATCAGGATATCATTTGTTGTTGGTTTTGTTCTATAAATATTTGAAACAGGGAGGAGCCTTTACAAGCCCCTCTGGGTTTTCTACCTCTCCTGTAAATGCTATTTTGACTTGCCTTTTAAACCCTCATCATCACATTGTCTTGTATTTTCCTGTGTGCAAATAAATAAATAACTTAATCATTCTCTGAGGATGAGGTGAGCAGACTACCTATTAGACACAACTGATTCGAACATTATATATTGGTGGTTTTCTGTAGTTCAGTTGGTAGAACACGGTCCTCTGTAGTTCAGGTAGTAGAGCACGGTCCTCTGTAGTTCAGTTGGTAGAGCACGGTCCTCTGTAGTTCAGTTGGTAGAACACGGTCCTCTGTAGTTCAGGTAGTAGAACACGGTCCTCTGTAGTTCAGCTGGTAGAACACGGTCCTCTGTAGTTCAGCTGGTAGAACACGGTCCTCTGTAGTTCAGCTGGTAGAACACGGTCCTCTGTAGTTCAGGTAGTAGAACACGGTCCTCTGTAGTTCAGTTAGTAGAACACGGTCCTCTGTAGTTCAGTTGGTAGAGCACGGTCCTCTGTAGTTCAGTTGGTAGAACACGGTCCTCTGTTGTTCAGTTAGTAGAACACGGTCCTCTGTAGTTCAGTTAGTAGAACACGGTCCTCTGTAGTTCAGTTGGTAGAACACGGTCCTCTGTAGTTCAGTTGGTAGAACACGGTCCTCTGTAGTTCAGTTAGTAGAACACGGTCCTCTGTAGTTCAGGTAGTAGAACACGGACCTCTGTAGTTCAGTTAGTAGAACACGGTCCTCTGTAGTTCAGTTAGTAGAACACGGTCCTCTGTTGTTCAGTTAGTAGAGCACGGTCCTCTGTAGTTCAGTTGGTAGAGCACGGTCCTCTGTTGTTCAGTTGGTAGAGCATGGTCCAGGATAGTTGGTTCGATACCCGGGACCACCACTAAATGTATGCAGCATGAATAAGTTGCTTTGGATAAAACTGTCTCCTAAAAGGCATATATTGTATCATTACAGGGGTGTCACACTAATTTATTAATAATAATATAATATCCAGTGCCTTCGGAAAGTATTCCGACCCCTTGACGTTTTCCACATTTTGTGAATTTGGGTTATAAAATTGATAAAATAGTCCCCCCCCCCTCTCATCATTTCTACAAACCCCATAATGACAAAGCAAAGTGTTTTTTTAGAAACTGAAATATTGCATTAGCATAAGTATTTGGAACCTTTACTCAGTACTTTGTTGAAGCACCTTTGGCAGCAATTAAATGACACTACAAGTATGAAGCAAGCTTGGCACCTGTATTTGGGGAGTTTCTCCCATTCTTCTCTGCAGATCCTCTCAAACTCTGTCAGGTTGGATAGGGAGCGTTGCTGCACAGCTATTTTCAGGTCAAAATTAATTATGAGGATTTGTATTTATTTAATCAATTTTAGAATAAGGCTGTAACGTTAAAAAACAAAAAGTGGAAAAAGTCTCGGGGTCTAAATACTTTCCGAAGGCACTGTATGTCTTTTAGATTACGGGAGAAGGCCACAGATCAGTGGCTGAGTCTAGACATGAACCACAAGTGTCAACGCTGGACCAGCCTCCGGCACAAACACAACTGCCTGTCCTTTTTGCTTAGTCAAATTGAAATAGTCATGGACAGGTTAATGAGGATGAGGTGTGTGTGTGTGTGTGTGTGTGTGTGTGTGAGTGATTTACCGTGAGCCATGATGAGTCCTACAGCGTTTGGTTCACTGAGAGGCAGCATGGGGACGTTCAGCTTCATAGCCGTGCTGTAAGCTGCGTGGATGTGGAGACTGCACTTGTCGGGGTCTTTGGCTGTGGAGTCACACTTGGTGTTGGCAGGTTTCTGCAGGGGCACCCATTCCCCTCCCTGGTCGAAGGACACCACGGACTGCACCGAGCCGTCTGGAGGAGAAATAAATAAACACAACGACGAGACAGAGGTTATCCTGAGAGACATATAGATATAATCCAGCGTTTCTCCATGTATGGCTGCTCTCCTATAGACATGCAGCTGAACTCACACTGAACAGCAAATGAAAGTCATTCATCCTAGGCCTCATAACTGTTACGGCGGAAACACACCGCAGTCTGTCTGGGACACAGTCACGCACCAATGCCGTTGGAACTCCCTTTACCATCTCAGGCCTGCTCTACCTGTTGGGGGATTCAAAGCAGGCGTGTGTGTGTGTGTAGTCCCTACCCTCTGCCAGTATACTGGTGATGAAGACCCCTCGTAGAGAGGTAACGTTGGTGAAGTCAGTGTCTCCCCCAGTGGTGGTGTAGAGGTGACGCTCCAGAGACTTAGAGTACACGGTACCCCTGTCGTCTGACACGTAGATGCTGCCATAGCCTGTGTCTGGGGACATATAGGAGAAGAACTGTATTTGGGTACTGTAGAGATAAGAAATGGAGAAAAGTGAAGGAGAGGAGGGGAGTAACAGGGGAGGAGAGGAGGACAGTAACAGGGGAGGAGAGGAGGACAGTAACAGGGGAGGAGACGAGGACAGGTCCAGGGGAGGAGAGGAGGACAGGTCCAGGGGAGGAGAGGAGGACAGGTCCAGGGGAGGAGAGGAGAACTGGTCCAGGGGAGGAGAGGAGGACAGGAATAGGGGAGGAGAGGATGACAGGTCCAGGGGAGGAGAGGATGACAGGTCCAGGGGAGGAGAGGAGGACAGTAACAGGGGAGGAGAGGAGGACAGGTCCAGGGGAGGAGAGGAGGACAGGTCCAGGGGAGGAGAGGAGGACAGGTCCAGGGGAGGAGAGGAGGACAGGTCCAGGGGAGGAGAGGATGACAGGTCCAGGGGAGGAGAGGAGGACAGGTCCAGGGGAGGAGAGGATGACAGGTCCAGGGGAGGAGAGGATGACAGGTCCAGGGGAGGAGAGGATGACAGGTCCAGGGGAGGAGAGGAGGAGAGGAAAGGAGGAACAGGGGAGGAGAGGAGGCGAGGAGGAGAACAGGGGAGGAGATTGAGAGGAACAGGGGAGGAAAGGAGGAACAGGGGAGGAGAGGAGGGGAACAGGGGAGGAGAGGGGAACAGAGACTTAAACAGTGCCTCTTGTCATCTGACACATAGACGGTGCCAAAGCCAGTGTCCGGGGACATAAAGGATTAGGTCACTGTATTAGGTCACTGCGACAACTGTATTAGAATAGATAAACAATGGAGAAAAGTGAAGGAGAGGAATAGAGGAGACATGGCAAGTGTCTGGAGACACTGAAACATTTAGAAACTAAAGGAAAACTTTTTAAGAGAAAGTTGTTCCATGTAGTGAACCTGTTATTCAATGCATTTGTATGGGCTAAAAGCAATAAGACCCTCCAAATTTTTTTTAATGTATAAACATAATACCAGTCAAAAGTTCGAACACACCTACTCATTAAAGGGTTTTTCCTTAATTTGTACTATTATTTACATTGTTACATCATGCAGTAATTTAAAAAAAGTGTTAAACAAATCAAAATCTATTTTATATTTGAGATTCTTCAAAGGAGCCACCCGTTTCCTTGATGACAGCTTTGCACACTCTTGGCATTCTCTCAACCAGCTTCATGAGGTAGTCACCTGGAATGCATTTCAATGAACAGGTGTGCCTTGTTAAAAGTTCATTTGTGGAATTTCTTTCCTTCTTAATGCGTTTGAGCCAATCAGTTGTGTTGTGACAAGGTAGGGGTGGTATACAGAAGATAACCCTGTTTGGTAAAAGACCAAGTCCATATCATGGCAAGAACAGCTCAAATAAGCAAAGATAAACTTTAAGATATGAAGGTCAGTCAATGTGGAAAATTTCTTGAACTTCAAAAGTTTCTTCAAGTGCAGTCGCAAAAGCCATCAAGCGCTCTGATGAAACTGGCTCTCATGAGGACCGCCACAGAAAGACCCAGTTACCTCTGCTGCAGAGGATAAGTTCATTAGAGTTAACTGGCTCTCATGAGGACCGCCACAGAAAAGGAAGACCCAGTTACCTCTGCTGCAGAGGATAAGTTCATTAGAGTTAACTGGCTCTCATGAGGACCGCCACAGGAAAGGAAGACCCAGAGATAACTCTAATGGACTGATCCTCTGCAGCAGAGGTAACTCTGGGTCTTCCTTTCCTGTGGCGGTCCTCATGAGAGCCAGTTAACTCTAATGAACTGATCCTCCGCATCAGAGGTAACTGTCTCTCATGAGGACCGCCACAGGAAAGGAAGACCCAGAGTTACCTCTGCTGCAGAGGATAAGTTCATTAGAGTTAACTGGCTCTCATGAGGACTACCACAGGAAAGGAAGACCCAGAGTTACCTCTGCTGCAGATGATAAGTTCATTAGAGTTAACTGGCTCTCATGAGGACTACCACAGGAAAGGAAGACCCAGAGTTACCTCTGCTGCAGAGGATAAGTTCATTAGAGTTACCAGCCTCAGAAATTGCAAGGGTTTTTATTTATTTTTACTATTTTCTACATTGTAGAATATTAGTGAAGACATCTGGGTTCGCGCCCCCCCCTTGGGTTGTGCCGTGGCGGAGATCTTTGTGGGCTATACTCGGCCTTGTCTCAGGATGGTAAGTTGGTGGTTGAAGACATCCCTCTAGTGGTGTGGGGGCTGTGCTTTGGCAAAGTGGGTGGGGTTATATCCTGCCTGTTTGCCCTGTCTGGGGGTATCATCGGATGGGGCCAGAGTGTCTCCTGACCCCTCCTGTCTCAGCCTCCAGTATTTATGCTGCAGTAGTTTATGTGTCGGGGGGCTAGGGTCAGTCTGTTATATCTGGAGTACTTCTCCTGTCTTATCCAGTGTCCTGTGTGAATTTAAGTATGCTCTCTCCAATTCTCTCTCGCGGAGGACCTGAGCCCTAGGATCATGCCTCAGGACTACCTGGCATGATGACTCCTTGCTGTCCCCAGCCCACCTGGCCGTGCTGCTGCTCCAGTTTCAACTGTTCTGCCTGCGGCTATGGAACCCTGACCTGTTCACTGGACGTGCTACCTTGTCCAGGACCTGCTGTTTTTAACTCTCTAGAGACAGCAGGAGCGGTAGAGATACTCTGAATGATCGGCTATGAAAAGCCAACTGACCTTTACTCCGGAGGTGCTGACATGCTGCACTCTCGACAACTACTGTGATTATTATTATTTGACCATGCTGGTCATCTATGAACATTTGAACATCTTGGCCATGTTCTGTTATAATCTCCACCAGGCACAGCCAGAAGAGGACTGGCCACCCCTCATTGCCTGGTTCCTCTCTAGGTTTCTTCTCTAGGTTCTGGCCTTTCTAGTGAGTTTTTCCTAGCCACCGTGCTTCTACACCTGCATTGCTTGCTGTTTGGGGTTTTAGGCTGGGTTTCTGTACAGCACTTTGAGCTATCAGCTGATGTAAGAAGGGTTATATAAATAAATTTGATCAACTATGAAATAACACATATGGAATCATGCAGTAACAAAAACAAAGTTAAACTAATCCAAATATATTCAATAGAAACACAAGCAATGGACATTAGACCAGTGGAAATTTATTCTTTGGTCTGAGGAGTCCACATTTTTGAATTTTGGTTCCAACTGCCGTGTCTTTGTGAGACGCAGAGTAGGTGAACAGATGATCTCCGCATGTGTGGTTCCCACCGTGAAGCATGGAGGAGGTGGTTTTATGGTGTGGGGGTGCTCTGCTGGTGACACGGTCTGTGATTTATTCAGAATTCAAGGCACACTTAACCAACATGGCTAATGATAGTGATACGCCATCTCATCTGGTTTGCGCTTAGTGGGACTATCATTTGTTTTTCAACTGGACAATGACCCAACACACCTCCAGGCAGTGTAAGAGCTATTTGACCAAAAAGGAGAGTGATGAGTGCTGCATCAGATGACCTGGCCTCCACAATCACCCGACCTCAACACAATTGAGGTAGTTTGGGCTGAGAAAAATAGTTTTAAAAAATAAAGAAAAACCCTTGAATGAGTGTGTCCAAACTTTTGACACACACACACATATATATATATATATATATATATTTTTTTTTATGGACTTCAAGGTGTCTTAAAAATCCAATTCAAATAGCTAAATGATCCTTGCTATGACCTTCTTAAAACAAGTAGAAGAAGATCGGAATAGGAGCGGAAGGAGATGAAGGGAGGTCAAGAGGACATGAAAGGATGAGGAGAGAACATCGGTCCTGTTAGGGTCCTCTCCAACATGGTTAACTAGAGTGACATTCTGTGGAAAAAAAGAACACAGTATAGGCTATTGACTGACCTCCTGGTTCATCCACGTGCATGAACACCATGTCGTCATTGGCTGACAAGATAGAATAGAACTCCTCGTGGCCAACCGGAGGCAGCTGAGCCATGTTCCAATCCTCCCCCTGGTTAGTCGACACATGGATCATCCTCAGAGTGCCCTGGGTGAGGGAGACAGAGACAGAGAGACAGACAGAGAGAGGGGAGGGAGAGACAGAGAGGGGGGGGGGGGGGAGGGGGGCAGAGAGAGAGGGGAGGGAGAGACAGAGAGGGGGGGGGAGAGAAATAGGGGGGAGAGAGAAAGAAGGGGGAGAGAGAGAAAGAGGGGGGGAGAGATGCAAAGATAGAGATGCAGAGATAGAGTGCAAGGGAATGAGAGAGTGCGAGGGAATGAGAAAGACAGTGAGAGGGAGATAGAGAGATGGTATCAGCTAGGCCTTAGGCTTAAAGAACAAGCTCACATACAAAACATTTGCAAACTAACACACACAAATAAACAAGTACACCACACCGACACACACTCATACTTACAGTTCCAGTCATAACAGAAGCAAAGAGGAACTTTCCCCCCAGGCCGAAAGAGAAGATTTTAATGGCAACAGTCTTGATGGTCTTCCCGTAGTCTACCGTCTTTCTCAAGTCTAGCATCCCCCTTTCATCTGAGAGAGAGAGAGAGATGGAAAGAGAGTGATTGATCGAGAGAGAGAGAGAGAGAGAGAGAGAGAGAGAGGAATTGATGGAAACAGCGATAGAGGGATTGAGAGAGAAAGAAAGAGAGGGATTGATGAAAGACTTGGATTTGGGATTGATCAAGACTTTCAGTTTCTAACTATAAGAATAGATAAAAGTAAACATCTTTCTCTCTCAATCCCTCTATCACTGTTTCCATCAATCCCTCTCTCGCTCTTTCCTTGGCATCCATGTCAACTATTTATGTCAGTCTGTCACGAGAGACTGTGAAATCATTTTCAAGGTTTATTAGCTATTTGAATGGATGTCAGTGTCACTCACTGCAGGATCCATTGAGGTTGGTGGTAAAGAATAGGTTACTGTCCATCCCCCTGGAAACAGAGAAGACAAGCGGTCACACATTACTGTACAGAACCTAGCCTTTATAAACATGTACAAGCTGTCCCCCACACATTACTGTACATAATCTAGCCTTTATAAACATGTACAAGCTGTCACACATTACTGTACAGAACCTAGCCTTTATAAACATGTACAAGCTGTCCCCCACACATTACTGTACAGATCCTAGCCTTTATAAACATGTACAAGCTGTCCCCCACACATTACTGTACAGAACCTAGCCTTTATAAACATGTACAAGCTGTCCCCCACACATTACTGTACAGAACCTAGCCTTTATAAACATGTACAAGCTGTCCCCCACACATTACTGTACAGAACCTAGCCTTTATAAACATGTACAAGCTGTCCCCCACACATTACTGTACAGATCCTAGCCTTTATAAACATGTACAAGCTGTCCCCCACACATTACTGTACAGATCCTAGCCTTTATAAACATGTACAAGCTGTCCCCCACACATTACTGTACAGATCCTAGCCTTTATAAACATGTACAAGCTGTCCCCCACACATTACTGTACAGAACCTAGCCTTTATAAACATGTACAAGCTGTCCCCCACACATTACTGTACAGAACCTAGCCTTTATAAACATGTACAAGCTGTCCCCCACACATTACTGTACAGAACCTAGCCTTTATAAACATGTACAAGCTGTCCCCCACACATTACTGTACAGAACCTAGCCTTTATAAACATGTACAAGCTGTCCCCCACACATTACTGTACAGAACCTAGCCTTTATAAACATGTACAAGCTGTCCCCCCAAACATTACTGTACAGAACCTAGCCTTTGGAAACATTTACAAAATAGCCAAACATGTTTTGTTGTAAGTACAGCACCATGGTCACTGTTTTTGAAACTATAGTGGAATAAAATATGACTTCGTTGAGGATATTCTTCGGGACACACTGGTAACAGTTGAAAATGCGCTGCTCCTGCGGTACTAAAAAAAGACCTCGGTGACGTGTTTCATCATCTTAGCGGCTAATTGTCATGGTGCAACAGTTAGTTTACCACACGTCTCATCCCGCAGACGGTTAGAGCCGTGCCCTTCTCAAACAGGTACTTCGCGCCAACGGTTCCATTGTGCCGATCTTCAGAATCTCGTCATGTCCTAGTTAGGAATATAGGTCAAGCTAAACTATCAAGGTTAGGTTTCAAGGGGACTGGGAAGAGAGGCTGGGTGGCGTGATATCGCTGTATGTGTTTCTGCCTGCCTGCCTGCCTGCCTTTGTGTGTCTGTGTGTGTCTGTGTGTGTGTGTGTGTGTGTGTGTACTCAACACTACTGGTGCTGCAGCATTAGAAAGTGAACCGGCGAAGGTAAACAAACAGAGCTAGTACCGATGCCCTTTCATCACAGCTAGTACTGACTTGGCCCAGAGAACACCTAGTCAAACACGAACTAACAAAGGGCTTGGCCCAGAGAATACCTAGTCAAACACTAAACTAACAAAGGGCTTGGCCCAGAAAACACCTAGTCAAACACTAAACTAACAAAGGGCTTGGCCCAGAGAACACCTAGTCAAACACTAAACTAACAAAGGGCTTGGCCCAGAGAACACCTAGTCAAACACTAAACTAACAAAGGGCTTGGCCCAGAGAACACCTAGTCAAACACTAAACTAACAAAGGGCTTGGCCCAGAGAACACCTAGTCAAACACGAACTAACAAAGGGCTTGGCCCAGAGAACACCTAGTCAAACATTAAACTAACAAAGGGCTTGGCCCAGAGAACACCTAGTCAAACATTAAACTAACATAACTGCAATGCCAGTTTCCTGCCTGCTTTTACTGTTTGCATGGTGCCCTGACAACAGTGGGGGAAGTACTGGATGTTTATTCAACATACTCAGGGGTGAAAGTAGATGTAATTTCTTCCTGACACGGGACAATCCTATGTGTGTATGAGCTCTCTGTGGGCCTAGTCTGTGGACTGGGCCTAGTCTGTGGACCGGGCCTAGTCGTGAAGATTTGTCATTTAACGTTTAAACTGCATTACCTTTTATTGTGTCATAAACACAACCGGTCCGCACGTCTCAGTGTCGCCCACTCGACCTCTGCCTTGTCAGTGTTTTCATCTAAGCACGGCACATTTTGGAACGTAGGCTATACCACACGTTTTCAAGTCCATTCGTTCATTTTTCATGCCTCTGACATGCAGTAATGATAAAGAATAATAATAACTAGTAACAATATATAGTAACGATAAAGAGTAACGATATATAGTAACGGTAACGATAAAGAGTAACGATATAGTACTGATAAGTACCGATATAGTACTGATAAGTACCGATATAGTACTGATAAGTACCGATATAGTACTGATAAGTACCGATATAGTACTGATAAGTAACGATATAGTACTGATAACGACAGTACTGATAAGTAACGACATAGTACTGATAAGTAACGACATAGTACTGATAAGTAACGACATAGCAATGATAAGTAACGATATAGTACTGATAAGTAACGATACAGTATTGATAAGTAACGATATAGTACTGATAAGTAACGATATATTACTGATAAGTAACGATATAGTAATGATAAGTACCGATATAGTACTGATAAGTAACGATATATATATATATATAAATATAATTCCATCAAATCAACCTCAGGGACTCAGAGCTGCAGTTCGAGAGGGAATGAACATTCAGTACAGTCTACATAACAATAGTGGTCATTATAGGAAATCAAAACAGACCGTGAACAATGGTATAACTGGCTGCTAATAGATCATATATATATATATAATATATATATATATAACTATTACCCTGTGGCAGCCATGTAAGGATGGGTTCTTCTGCTAACTCTATTCTTAACATATTTACCTAAAAAAAAAGTTGTCTCTTACCATTTGGCCAGACACACCATGTCGTGGATCTTCCTCCACTTCTCCCCAAAGTCCTCAGACAGCCAGAGTTCATTCTGTAAAAAGGGTTAAATGGTTAACAAGGGTATTCAAAATGCACACACACACACACACACACAAAAGATAATGGACGCCAGTAATGTTCTCTAGTTTTGTTTGGATTCCCACAGCTCAACTCTCCACCTCTGACACAGGCCTGCTATTGCGTCGGACCTGCTATTGCGTCAGATCATAAAGGGATTTAGAGGGTCTTCACACTTAAAGACTTTCTGCTAAAATACTCTCTGAGCATGGGCTCAAAAAGTGCGACCGTTTCATATGCAACAAAATATTCGAGCAGGAGTTTTATTTATTAGGAAATAAATCTCCCAGATAATAACGGTTGTGGTGATAAGGCTTCCCATTGTACCATTGTTTCAGGACGGCCTTAGAGAAACGAGTGCAGATTTCAAAAGCGTCATGGCTGCACCATCACTACAGTGAAAACGGCTTTGCTTCCAACCCGATCAGGGTCGAAAGATCTGACCCATATTACCGGCACCAAATATGGATCTTCCTATAGCGAATTTAAATAAATGAATAAATGTAGAAACCATGCCATGGACCGTTCTAAATCTACTCATGTATCGTTAACACATTTAATCGTATCAACAATTTAGGTTTTTATAATAAATCTATATGTCTTTACAGCATTATGTAATAGTTGTAGATGTCCTTCAGAAGTAGATTGAATTCATACAGGCCCAGTATAGGCTGAATCTCAATCCATTATAAAACGGTTTTTAAAAAAAAAAAGTATTTTCTGGTGCTCCTAAATTTCATGTGGTGCTCCTAAATTTCATGTGGTGCTCCTAAATTTCATGTGGTGCTCCTAAATTTCATGTGGTGCTCCTTACTTTGTTAAGTAGGAAGCACCAGTGCTACTAATTAATACATTTAAAAAATGTAGAGTCCTGCTCGTCCGACAGTTGCTCCCCCTCTGTCGGGGCAGTGTAAACAGAATTGTCTCATTGAGCCAACACTCTTACAACGTATATATATATATTTTTTTTAAATCGCAGAGCAATGTTTTTGAAACAACTGAAACGTACAGACATTTTGAAGACTTGTCTTAAGTTTTTTACTTGAATTGTAGTAACAGGCTGTTTCATTTTGAAATTGTCGCCGTAGCTTTAAATCCCAGCAGCGTTTTTGTTGTTGTTGCTTTGCAGGCAATAAAGAAACTCCCCCGGTGAATCATCAACGTTTTCAATGGAAACGTGCTTTTACCTCGTATAATGACTTCCATGATACTGATCAAATGAAGCCTGCTTTGTTCTAAGGTCACTTTGATATGCTAGTGTAAGCCTAAGAGTACATACAGTCCCTTCGGAATGTATTCAGACCCCGAGACTTCTTCCACCTTTTGTTACGTTACAGCTTTATTCTAAAATGGATTAAATAAATAAAAATTCCTCAGCAATCAGCAATCAACACACAATAGTCCATAATGACATCACAATACCTCATAATGACATCACAATACCCCAGAATGACATCACAATACCCCAGAATGACATCACAATACCCCAGAATGAAAAAAGCAAAAACAGGTTTAGACATTTTAGCAAATGTATAAAACAGACACACCCTATTTACATAAGTATTCAGACATTTGGCTATAAGATTCAAAATTGAGCTCAGGTGTATCCTGCTTCCATTGATCATCCTTGAGATGTTTCTACAACTTGATTGGAGTCCACACACCTGTCTATATAAGCTCACACAGTTAACAGTGCATGCTAGAGAAAAAAACAAGCCACACGGTCGAATGAATTGTCCATAGAGTTCAGAGACAGGATTGTGTCGAGGCACAGATCTGGGAAAGGGTACCAAAAAATGTCTGCAGCATTGAAGGTCCCCAAGAACACAGTGGCCTCCATCATTCTTAAATGGAAGAAGTTTGGAACCACCAAGACCTAGAGCTGGCCAAACTGAACAATTGGGGGAGAAGGGGCTCCCGAGTGGCGCAGCGTTCTAAGGCACTGCATCTCAGTGCAAGAGGCATCACTATAGTCCCTGGTTCGAATCCAGGCTGCATCACATCTGGCTGTGATTGGGAGTCCATAGGGTGTTGTCCGGGTTTGGCCGGGGTAGGCCCTCATTGTCAATAAGAATTTGTTCTTAACTGACTTGCCTAGTTAAATAAAGGTTAAAAAAATATTTAAATAGGGCCTTGGTCAGGGAGGTGACCAAGAACCCGATGAACAGAGTCAGATGTCAGAGTGAACCTCTGTGGACATGGGAGAATCTTCCAGAAGGACAACCATTTCTGCAGCACTCCTCCAATCAGGCCTTTATGGTAGAGGGGCCAGACGGAAGCCACTCCTCAGTAAAAGGCACATGATAGCCTGCTTGGAGTTTGCTAGGAGGCATCTAAAGGACTCGCAGACCATGAGAAACAAGATTCTCTCATCTGATGAAACCAAGATTGAACTCTTTGACCTGAATGCCAAGCGTCACGTCTGGAGGAAACCTGGCACCATCCCTACGGTGAAGCATGGTGGTGGTGGCAGACTCATGCTGTGGGGATGTTTCTCAGCAGCAGGGACTGGGAGACTAGTCAGGATCGAGGCAAAGATGAACAGAGAGATTATTGATGAAAACCTGCTCCAGAGCTCTCAGAACCTCAAACTGATTAAATTAAAGACAGACGGAAGCTCCGAACACCTGTGTGGAATGGAAGAATGGCCGCCAGAAATGTGATGTCACTGAAAAACACCATCTTCTTCTGCAACTGTGAAAAAGCAGGTTAAAACAGTGGGTATTTTGCATTTTTAAAATAATTTTTATGCGATATGAAAGTAAAGGGCTTTATGTTTCTAGAATCGTATCACAATTGAGAATGGATTCACGTTTAGATGGAGTATTTTGGCTGTTTTGGCTGCCAGAGCCAGTCTACCTCTGAACCATATTACGCTCTTGAATAATGTAACAATTCACAAGTATGTGCAGACAATTAAAGGGTTTATTTTATTAAAGGGTTTATTTTCTTGTCCGTACACATTAGATTAGCTGACATTACACAGCTAACTCCTGCTAGAGAGCTAGTGCCTTCAGAAAGGATTCACACCCCTTGCCTTAGTCAACATTTTGTTGTTTTACAGCCCAAATTTAAAATGGATTCAATTTAGATATATTGATTATTATTATTATTTTTATTATTATTATTATATATTTGGGGGGGTTGGGGACCCCCAGAGCAAGGCGGGGGGGCCCACGGGCTTGGATTGTTAAATAGTTTGTGCTTAAATGGCTAGTGGCTACTGTGATATTTACGGTAAATTTGAGCTGCGACCCAAGAATGTCACGTTTCCAGACACAACAAAAGGCTAAGGCAAGGATGTAATATGAATTGGCCACTCCTCAGACTCTCCTTTATTATCTTGTAGTGGGAATAAGGTCATAGATAAAGAAGGTCTGAACAGCTCATCAATCCTGAGCGCTACATCACGGGAGACTGGCCAGACGACAGGTGTGTAAAAGTGCTGATAACTTGTGTGTGCTGATGGGTCTGGGTGTTAGGAGAAGTAAGAATATGTTGTATTACTCCACAGCTTCCATAAGCAAGCACACACACACAAACACCCTGACCCCCCCACTCACAGTGTTGCTGATGACCAGGAGAACGTTGGCGTCTATGGGGTTGTATATGATCTGCATCAAGGGGTTGAAGGGAAGGTCCTGCTGCTCAAAGCTGTTCCCAAAGTCTCTGGAGATAAAGATACGAGAGCCCAGGCTGCCAGACACATCACCTGTCAGGATCACCTGAGAGGAGCAGGACAGGCAAAACCAAATTAACTCCTAGAACTATTAGGAACATCGAACAGATTTTTTTTTTGCTACATACGGAGACATCCCGTATTATAAACTTAGAAAAGTAACTAAGCTTTCAGTAAAAGTGTTGCCATTATATGCCATGTAAGCTAGTTCACGGGTTTTAAACACAAAACGAGTCTTACCTTCCCAGAGTTCTCTGGTCCGATGGCGATGCCGAACTCTGTCCGGATGAAAGTGTTGTTGATGAGGTTTGTGACGTCCTGGAACGACTTCCCGTAGTTCTCACTGAGGAGGCAGAGAAGGAGGTGAGACGGTCAAATAAGGACACTTTCTTGTCCAAATACACTTAATATACTTTTAAATATTTAACCAGTTGTCAGCTCAAATAATAGCTGTATTCTTACGCGGACATTCTTGCGACATAACTGGTGGTGAATCGCAACATGAAGAACCCTTACCTTCGATAGAGTTTAGACTGACCGAATCGCAACATGAAGAACGGCACCTGGAATGTTGTCAGAGCCAGGATGACCTGTAGAGAACAAGTCCAGCTTCAGGACTAGTATAAACTGTGTGGTTCGAGCCCTGAATGCCGATTGGCTGAAATCCGTAGTATGTAAGACCGTATACCAAGGGTATGACAAAACACGTATTTCTACTAATCTAATTACGTTGGTAACCAGTTTATAATAGCAACAAGGTATCTCAGGGGGATGGTGGTCTATGGTCAATATACCACGGCTAAGAGCTGTATTGGTCATATATAAATCACACACCCCACGGGCCTTGCTGCTTTAGTAAAGAACACCTGTATTCCATCAATGAGTTTGACACAATGATCATTTAAAATCAGCACATAATTATGACAGAATGGAACATGGTAAAACTCACCCCAGTGGCGTCTCCAACCCAGGCCAGTGACACGGACCCACTCAGGTCATTGAAGGAATACTGAGAAGAAAAAAAAAAGTGAGATAAATCAGAATATTTGCATTCTGTTTATTGTTGACTGACTGATATGCATCACATACATACAGTTGACGTCGGAAGTTTACATACACCTTAGTCAAATACATTTAAACTCAGGTTTTTCACAATTCCTGACATTTAATCCTAGTAAAAAAAAACCTGTTTTAGGTTAGTTAGTTAGGATCACTACTTTATTTTAAACGTGTGAAATGTCAGAATAATAGTAGAGAGAACAAATTATTTCAGCTTTTATTTCTTTCGTCACATTCCCTGTGGGTCAGAAGTTTGCATACACTCAATTAGTATTTGGTAGCATTGCCTTTAAATTGTTGAACTTGGGTCAAATGTTTCGGGTAACCTTCCACAAACTTCCCAGAATAAGTTGGGTGAATTTTGGCCCATTCCTCCTGACAGAGCTGGTGTAACTGAGTCAGGTTTGTAGGCCTGTAAGCACCCCCACAACATGATGCTGACACCCACGTGCTTCACGGTTGGGATGGTGTTCTTCGGCTTACAAGCCTCCCCCTTTTTCCTCCAAACATAACAATGGTCATTATGGCCAAACAGTTCTAATTTTGTTTCATCAGACCAGAGGACATTTCTCCAAAAAGTACGATCTTTGTCCCCATGTGCAGTTGCAAACCGTAGTCTGGCTTGTTTATGGTGGTTTTGGAGCAGTGGCCTCTTCCTTGCTGAGCGGCCTTTCAGGTTATGTCGATATAGGACTTGTTTTACTGTGCATATAGATACTTTTGTACCGGTTTCCTCCAGCATCTTCATAAGGTCCTTTGCTGTTGTTCTGGGATTGATTTGCACTTTTCACACCAAAGTACGTTCATCTCTAGGAGACAGAACACGTCTCCTTCCTGAGCGGTATGACGGCTGCGTGGTCCCATGGTGTTTATACTTGCGTGTTTTACATGGTGTTCATACTTGTTTATACTTGCGTACTATTGTTTGCACAGATGAACGTGGTACCTTCAGGCGTTTGTAAATTGCTCCCAAGGATGAACCAGACTTGTGGAGTTCCACAATTTTTTTCCTGAGGTCTTGGCTGATTTCTTTTGATTTTCCCATGATGTCAAGCAAAGAGGCACTGAGTTTGAAGGTAAGCCTTGAAATACATCCACAGGTACACCTCCAATTGACTCAAATTATGTCAATTAGCCCATCAGAAGCTTCTAAAGCCATGACATATTTTTCTAGAATTTTCCAAGCTGTTTAAAAGGCACAGTCAACTTAGTGTATGTAAACTTCTGATCCACTGGAATTGTGATACAGTGAATTATAAGTGAAATAATCTGTCTGTAAACAATTTTTGGAAAAATGACTTGTGTCATGCACAAATCAGATGTCCTAACCGACTTGCCAAAACTATAGTTTGTTAACAAGAAATTTGTGGAGTGGTTGAAAAACGAGATTTTAATGACTCCGACTTCAACTGTAACTAAAAAGGAAGCAAGCCATCACATTAGTCATGGGGTGTGTAATACAGGAGTGGTTTTTAGGCATACGTGATCTTGAAAATTAACTGCAGAAGATCTAACAACGTAATAAGGATATACACCACATGACCAAAATATCTTGTTCTGACTGGCAGCACGTTGTCTAACTGGAATTTACACTACATGACCAAAAGTATGTGGACACCTGCTCGTCAAACATCTCATTCCAAAATCATGGGCATTAATATGGAGTTGATCCCTCCCCCTTTGCTGCCATAACAGCCTATACTCTTCTGGGAAAGCTTTCCACTAGATGTTGGAACATTGCTGAGGGGATTTTCTTCCGTTCAGCTGGAAGATCATTAGTGAGGTCGGGCACCGATTAGGCCTGGCTTTGCAGTCGGTGTTCCAATTTATCCCAAAGGTGTTTGATGGGGTTGAGGGCAGGACTCTGTGCAGGCCAGTCAAGTGCTTCCACACCGATCTCGACAATACATTTCTGTATGGACCTCGCTTTGTGCACAGGGGCATTGTCATGCTGAAACTGTTGCCACAAGTTGGAAGCACAGAATCATCTAGAGTGTCATTGTATGCCGTAGCATTAAGATTTATATTCACTGGAACTAAGGGGCCTAGCCCGAACCATTATTCCTCCTCCACCAAACTTTACAGTTGGCACTATACATTCAGGCAGGTAGCGTTCTCCTGGTATCCACCAAACACAGATTCATCTGTCGGACAGCCAGATAGTGAAGCATGATTCATCACTCCAGAGAACGCGTTTCCACTGCTCCAGAGTCCAATGGCGGCGAGCTTTACGCCACTCCAGCCGACTCTTGGCATTGCGCATGGTGATGTTAGGCTTGTGTGCAGCTGCTCGGCCATGGAAACCCACTTCATGAAGCTCCTGACTAACAGTTTTTGTGCTGACATTGACTTTACTTCCAGAGGCAGTTTGGAACTCGGTTGTGAGTGTTGCAACCGAGGATTCATTTTTACGTGTTACGCGCTTCAGCAGTTGGCGGTCCAGTTCTGTGAGCTTGTGTGGTCTACCATTTCACGGCTGAGCCGTTGTTGCTCCTAGATGTTTCCACTTCACAAAAACAGCACTTCGAGCTAACCGGGGCAGTTCTAACATTGCAGAAATTTTACGAACTGTCTTGTTGGAAAGGTGGCATCTTTCGACGGTGCCACGTATAAAGTCACTGAGCTCTTCAGTACCGGCCGTTCTACTGCCAGTGTTTGTCTATGGAGATTGCATGGCGGCGTGCTCGATTTATACCCACCTGTCACCTGCCACCTGAAATAGCCGAATCCACTAATTTGAAGGGGTGTCCACACAGTTTTGTGTATATAGTGTATTCAAGGAAGATGGTCATTATATTAAACATACGGGTAAATGCTAAAAAGCTATTTGGGCACTTTATAAAATATAGATTAGACATATAACACACATACACATACATATACACATATATATATATATATATACACACATATATATATATATATATATATATATATATATATATATACATACATACATATACACATATATATATATATACGCATATACATACATACATACATACATACATACATATATATACATATATATATATATACATACATATACATATACATATAAGAAAGTTATACGCCTAATCTACATTTAATAAAGTGCCCAAATAGCTAAGAAACATAAGTATTATGTATGTTTGTGTGTGTGCACAAGTGAACCTAATTCCCTTTCCCTCCCTACTGCTGTACCATTCGTCTGCCTCTCACTCTCCAGACACCCAAGTGTTACAACGCATCACATGTAGACACTAGACACTAGAGTGTTACAACGCATCACATGTAGACACTAGAGTGTTACAACGCATCACATGTAGACACTAGTGTTACAACGCATCACATGTAGACACTAGAGTGTTACAACACATCACATGTAGACACTAGAGTGTTACAACGCATCACATGTAGACACTAGAGTGTTACAACGCATCACATGTAGACACTAGTGTGTTACAACGCATCACATGTAGACACTAGAGTGTTACAACGCATCACATGTAGACACTAGAGTGTTACAACGCATCACATGTAGACACTAGAGTGTTACAACGCATCACATGTAGACACTAGAGTGTTACAACGCATCACATGTAGACACTAGTGTGTTACAACGCATCACATGTAGACACTAGAGTATTACAACGCATCACATGTAGACACTAGTGTTACAACGCATCACATGTAGACACTAGAGTGTTACAACGCATCACATGTAGACACTAGTGTTACAACGCATCACATGTAGACACTAGAGTGTTACAACGCATCACATGTAGACACTAGAGTGTTACAAAGCATCACATGTAGACACTAGAGTGTTACAACGCATCACATGTAGACACTAGTGTGTTACAACGCATCACATGTAGACACTAGTGTTACAACGCATCACATGTAGACACTAGTGTGTTACAACGCATCACATGTAGACACTAGAGTGTTACAACGCATCACATGTAGACACTAGTGTTACAACGCATCACATGTAGACACTAGAGTGTTACAACGCATCACATGTAGACACTAGTGTTACAACGCATCACATGTAGACACTAGAGTGTTACAAAGCCACGCACTGCTAATCCTTAGCGTGCAGAACCAGACCAGTAGGCCTTGGGCCAAAATGTCCTCACAGTAGGAGGCTGCACTATAGTACAACTACGGTAGTCCCAACTGTCAATCAACTGCCAAATCCTCTTTAGAAGAAGAGTCAAACGTACACGTACTTAACCCAAATTACAAAAATGACATGTTGTTTTCCTTATGACAGCCAATCCATGATTTAGTTTACATGGCAGGGTAGCCTAGTGGTTAGAGTGTAGAGGTGGCAGGGTAGCCTAGTGGTTAGAGTGTAGGGGTGGCAGGGTAGCCTAGTGGTTAGAGTGTAGGGGTGGCAGGGTAGCCTAGTGGTTAGAGTGTAGAGGCGGCAGGGTAGCCTAGTGGTTAGAGTGTAGGGGTGGCAGGTAGCCTAGTGGTTAGAGTGTAGGGGTGGCAGGTAGCCTAGTGGTTAGAGTGTAGAGGCGGCAGGGTAGCCTAGTGGTTAGAGCGTTGGGACTAGTAACCGGAAGGTTGCAAGTTCAAATCGATATCCCGATATTAGCATTTTTTTTCTCCAAAATCCTCCTAAAAGGATCTAAAATGGATTGTTAAGCTCAACAAAGTCACTTCTAGATGATTTGAAAATGATGCGTGAAAACAAATGCTAATATGACTTGAAATGGGATTTGTGCCACAACTTCTAAAACGTTAAGCATGTGGAAACAGTGCCAGGGAAATTAAACCAAAAGCATGGATTTCTGACCGGAGCTGTTGGTTCTGCTAGCTAGCTAGAATAAGATACTTAAAACTCTTAATCTCATCAAGCGGTTACTCTACTCTTTCACTATGTGGACATTCGTAGGATTAGGCCCAGGCCACATCCGGGCAGTACTATCTATAAACCAGACATGGGTTCAAATAGTATTTGAAATCATTTTAAATACTTACATCTATGCTTGGTTGAGATTGCCTGCTGCAATGGAACCAATAGACCAATCCCAAAAGTGCACCTGGCACTCCAGTCAAACTCTCAGAGTATTTAATAGATTTGAAATATTTCAAATAGTATGTAAACCCAGGTCTACTATAAGCTGCAGTGGGAACTATGCTGTACGGTACCCAAACAGGAATATGTTGGACCTATGGAGGACATTTAGGTTGAGCCTCTTGGAATTCTGCCTTCAGTCTTTAGGGTTCTTCCAAAATAGGACTCTATTCACTATAAAAGGTCACTACTTTTGACCAGGGCTCATAGGAGAAAGTGTGGCATTTGGGACACACATTTAGTCCCTAGATTACCCATAATCCTGCCTTTGGCTTCAAGGTCTGGCTGGGACAGAGCAACTGTGCAAAGTATATCGCTTTGGAATGGCTGGACGAATGCCGTTAGATCTGAAACTATGTCGATCATTATCAGTGCATGACTCTAAGAAGATCTGTGACAACACAATACTGTACGTACAGGAGTGAATCCATTTATTATGTTTTGGGAAGCCCATAATGACTAAGTGGTCATTGTTTGTCCTATTCACGGTTGGTTCAGAGATGTACAAGTTGTTGCCAAGGACTGACTATAAAGCTGATTGTTCATTGTCAGAGGTTAACTAGGGTGCAGGAGGTGGTGTCCCTACTCTTTCCACCTCAGGGCCTGGTGTTACCACATCTGAATCATGTCAAGCTTCCTTATGTGTGATGTAGCCAACGTGCAATAACACATTCATATGTAGGAGGAAGAAGGTAATAATTTAGAAGAAAGTGCATCGTTATAAGTTCCTACTAAAATGTTTATACTAAATGTAATTTGTTTTCACTTGCTAGAAGGTAATGAAGGACGGCGGTAAGGACAATCAAGAACAGGACATACACACACATTCTTATCAGGAACTACCAACTAAATCAACGAGGTGTCTGTGAGTAAGCGGTTTTGTTATCCGAATAGACCACAGACGTATTGGGTAAGATGTTGTTAAAAAAAATGGTTTACTCTATCCTGTGTTAACACAGCCAGATAATAATATAGCCTTGTTTCAAGGACATCTGGTGATCTGAAATTAGACTGTGCTTTAAGGAAGAGCTAGCTACAGGGTGTTTGAGGACAACATCATTAAGAAAGGCAGTCAGCAGCTTGTTCATGATGTACAGTGCATTCTGAAAATATTCAGACCCCTTGACTTTTCCCACAGGGGCGGCACGGTAGTCTAGTGGTTAGAGCGTTGGACTAGTAACCGAAAGGTTGCAAGTTCGAATCCCCGAGCTGACAAGGTACAAATATGTTGTTCTGCCCCTGAACAGGCAGTTAACTGTTCCTAGGCCGTCATTGAAAATAAGAATTTGTTCTTAACTCACTTGCCTAGTTAAATAAAGGTAAAATAGCCTGATTCTAAAATTGTATTTTTCCACCTCATCAATATACACACAATACCGCATAATGACAAACCAAAAACTGCTTTTTAGAAAAATCGAAATCTGAAATATCACATTTACATAAATATTCAGACCCTTTACTCAGTACTTTGTTGAAGCACCTTTGGCAGCAATTAAATGACTACAAATATGAAGCAAGCTTGGCACCTGTATTTGGAGAGTTTCTCCCATTCTTCTCTGCAGATCCTCTCAAACTCTGTCAGGTTGGATGGGGAGCGTTGCTGCACAGCTATTTTTCAGGTCTCTCCAGAGATGGTCGATCGGGTTCAGGTCCGAGCTCTGGCTGGGCCACTGAAGGACATTCAGAGACTTGTCCCGAAGCCACTCCTAAGTTGTCTTGGCTATGTGCTTAGGGTTGTTGTCCTGTTGGAAGGTGAACCTTTTCCCCAGTCTGAGGTCATGAGCGCTCTGGAGCAGGTTTTCGTCAAGGATCGCTCTGTACTTTGTTTCGTTTAGCTTTGCCTTCATCCTGACTAGTCTCCCAGTCCCTGACGCTGAAATATATCCCCACAGCATGATGCTGCCACCACCATGCTTCACCGTAGACATGGTGGCAGGTTTCCTCCAGACGTGACGCTTGGCATTCAGGCCAAAGAGTTCAATATTGGTGTCATCAGACCAGAGAATCTTGTTTCTCATGGTCTGAGAGTCTTCAGGTGCCTTTTGACAAACTCCAAGCAGGCTGTCTTGTGCCTTTTACTGAGTGGCTTCCGTCTGGCCACTCTACCGTAAAGGCTTGATTGGTGGAGTGCTACAGACATGTTTGTCCTTCTGGAAGGTTCTCCCATCTCCACAGAGGAACTCTAGAGCTCTGTCAAGAGTGACCATCGGGTCCTTCTCCCCTAGGTTGCTCAGTTTGGCCAGGAGGCCAGCTCTAGGTAGAGTCTTGGTGGTTCCAAACTTCTTTCACTTTTTTTGGTACCCTTCTCCAGATCTGTGCCTTGACAGGTGTGTGCCTTTCCAAATCATGTCCAATAAATTGAATTTACCATAGATGGACTCCAATCAAGTTGTAGAAACATCTCAAGGCTGATCAATGGATGGTCAAAAACCTATGAATATGGGCCTTACTCCCAATTCTCATCAGTTCTGCCAAGTAGCTTATTGTAAATGTCCGATGTGCTCTCAGAAGCAGAAACAGTTGCTTGTGAACATATCTAACTACACACACCCTTTCCCTATATGCCTAGCCTATTACCATTCTTGAAAAACATTTTACCATCCAGACACACTGAGTCAGAACATGATAACAAGGTAGCCTGACCTACAGGTTTTGCATGTGTGAATTTGATAAGCTAAATGCCTAACAACTAAACTCACACCCGATGACACCAGTACTTTCTTGAAAATACCCTCCATAGACTACACAGGATATGAAATACCCTCCACTGACTACACAGGAAATGAAATACCCTCCACTGACTACACAGGAAATGAAATACCCTCCACTGACTACACAGGATATGAAATACCCTCCATAGACTACACAGGATATGAAATACTCTCCATAGACTACACAGGAAATTAAATACCCTCCATAGACTACACAGGATATGAAATAGACTACACAGGATATGAAATACTCTCCATGGACTACACAGGATATTTTACTATCTATTCTAGAGTTAGGCAGAAAATGAAAACAAGCTAGCAGGCCATGTAATTTGTAGCATTAAGTACACCACCATCATTCCATGAATTACCTAACTATCAAACGGCACACTGGGTTACAACTATTGTCTATAGCTTACATAGATAAAGAACATATCCTTATTGAAAAACAATGCCAGTTCAAGCCATGTGGAGAAAAAAAGGTAGCTAAACAAGGCCTAGTATGAAGTAGAGCAGCATCATTCCTATGGGGAAATATAGGTCAGACTCATAACCATTAGACAGGGAACAGTTGAGAGACCGGACTAACTGGAGACGCATATTAGTATATGTTTACACTAGACTGGAGAATGGCCTCCATGCAGTACGGCACTGGGCGGGATATAACATTTAAATTAATTGCTCTTTGTATTTCTATACTGTATTAGAGCTGTAGAACAGAAGACAAACTGTATGCTAAACTCACATAAGATTAAACGTGACATGATTTACGGATACCCTAAAACAATTAGCTACAGAGATGCTAAATTGAAGATTATAACCCATAGTCCTGCACTGTACGGGGTTGAAGTAATCTTTAACTCCAGTAGCCTACTTGTGTCAATCATATGCTGTTGGAAACAGATCCGTAAGTAAAGGGAGGGGTGTACGCGTTACACTTGTCAACGAAGCATGTGACAAATAAACATTTATCTTGATTTGCATTTATTATGAATCCTCATTAGCCCTTACGAAAAAATATCGCAGTCAGATTGCCGTATAACTGCAGTATGCTGCAAATGCGTCCAAGATACAACATTCGATTGCAGTTACTGTACTTTTACCGCAGTTTCAAAACGGCAATATTTCTTTAGGGGGGGTAAGGGCTGGCTTAACGATAGTTCAGTGAGTCAAACATGAAAACATTGATCTCGTTCACATGCCGTAGCATTAACACAAGAAGTGTTTTACACAACTGGAAAGTATATGCTATTTGGTTAGTTGCATGGCAACCGCAACAGATCAGTTGCACTGTTAAAACCCACGTCATTTGAGAAGGGAGCAGTCAAGTCATTATGAGGATAATTGTCGAGGTAAAGTGTCACCTGAAGAGCATTAACCTATTATGTGGGTGAGTGTAACCTAACCGGACCTGCGGGGTTAACTTACGGTTTGGGTGTTGTTAGTCAACTTGGTGTCGAATCCCTGGAGACGGTCACAGTCTCCTTGATCCGCACTTCTTCTGCTCCTAATGTGGTCGGATGATTCAGAATCAAACGGATCTAAATCTGGTGATCTCTTTTCGATATTCAAACTGGGATCTTTCACAAATTCATACTGACCGCTGTTATATTGTCCTTCTTTAAAATCATAAGATGACGTCAAATGCTGGAATATAAAAAGAATAACACAGTGCGCCAGAACTCCCATATTCACTGTTGGCCAAAAACACGACTATTATTGTACGATATATTTTTGTTATTCTAGTAATCCTGACTATAAATCGTGGTTCGCTCCGGTTCGAACACGGCCGCCGATGACATCAACACAAACAGTAGTCCTGACAGCGAGTGGTAACCTACTTCGGGCTTTGTATGCTCTGCATGGGTCATAGACTATTTGAGGCGGTGCGCTCCAGTCTCCAGAGCGCTTAGTTTTACGTCCCGATGCGCGGAAAAAAATTCGGAAGTCCCCAGCTAACAACAAATCAGACGCAATAATGTGCCGAGATACATTAGGTCCAATTGTCCACCGTGCAACTCCTTGTCCAAAAATTATACAATGTAACGGTGCATGAAATTGTGTCTATGGGATGGATATTACACACCTTTGCAGATAGCCCGCTGTGATTGGATTTTACTGTGTTTGACACTGAAAACGAGTCTTCTGATTGGTTAAGACCCCATTCGCACTTCCTATCACACAACTTTCTGATCGCTGGCAAAGCCTTGTCAAGCTTGGTTGAGGGCACTGCAGCTATTCTATAGAGACAAAGATTATGGATATACCGATAGAGAGCAATAATAATGGCGTATTTTTGTAGGCACTAACTTCGCAATGGTTCGTTGGACAAAGCCTATGGGGAAATGAATTGAGTTTTTGTAGGGTTTTGGATAAACGCCAAAAATACGGTCACGTTAACTTACTAATATCTCATAGAACAAAACATATAAAATCTCCTAAACCTGTGTTAACCTCAGACCTTATTATCGTCGTCTATCCCAAAACCAATTTTCCACATGACTAAACGAACCAGGGGTAACTAATTTCCGGTTTTAAGGACTACTCGCCAGCTTGTAGGGTTGTTACTAGTTGGCACAGCCACAAAGTCATAAACCTAAACAATGATTTCTACAATTTATCTTCTTAAAATGTGATTTTAAACCTAACATTAACCCTAACCACACTTCTAACCTTATGCCTAACCTTAAATTAAGACCAAAAAGCTACTTTTTGTTGTCATATTTTTGACCATATTGCCAATTTTTTCCCCCATGGGGAAAATGAACGGGGAGAGAATAGGGTTTTGGGGTCGACGACGATAACAAGGTCTGAGATAAACACCGGCTTAGGAGATCTGTCAAAATAAGGGTTAGTTAACATGACCTTTATAAATTATGAAGCCGTCATGTTCTGTTCTATGAGTTACTATTAGTCAGTTAACCTGATCTCTATGAATTATGAATCCTTCATGTTTTGTTCTATGAGATAAAAGCAGTCAGCTAACATGACCTCTATGAATTATGAAGCCTTAGTGTGATTTATGTGCTTTTTTTTAAAATTACATAAATGCTTAAAAATTCACAAAAAGTCGCGTTAGCTGATAGAACAAAACGTATCAGATCTCCTAAACCTGTGTTTACCACGGACCTTATTTCCGGGCGTTTATCCAAAAACGGCATTCATTTCCCAATAGGTTTTGTCCAACGAGCCACGGAGGAGTGCCTACAAAAAGATGCCATTACTAGCCTATTTCTCTCCATTATGGAAGTATTTGTCCCTTCAGTGAGCTTCATCAATTTGTTAATATTTATGATTCAGAATATGTACAATTATCAAAGGAAATATACAGTACCGGTCAAAAGTTTGGACAGACCTACTCATTCCAGGGTTTTTCTTTGTTTATTTTTTTGTACTATTTTCTACATTGTAGAATAGTAGTGAAAACGTCAAAACTATGAAATAACAGATATGGAATCATGTAGTAACAAAAAAAGTGTTAAACAAATCAAAATATATGTTATATTCTTTGCATGTGTGAATATCCACCCTTTACCTTGATGACAGCTTTGTACACTCTTGGCATTCTCTCAACCAGCTTCACCTGGAATGCTTATCCAACAGTCTTGAAGGAGTTCCCACATATGCTGAGCACTTGTTGGCTGCTTTTCCTTCAATATGTGGTCCAACTCATCCCAAACCATCTCAATAAGGTTGAGGTCAGGTGATTGTGGAGGCTAGGTCATCTGATGCTGCATCAGATCCATCACTCTCCTTCTTGGTTAAATAGCTCTTACACAGCCTGGAGGTGTGTTGGGTCATTGTCCAGTTGAAAAAAAAATGATAGTCCCACTAAACACAAACCAGGTGGGATAGCGTATCACTGCATAAAGTTGTTTTAGCCATGCTGGTTAAGTGTTGAATTCTGAATAAATCACAGACCGTGTCACCAGCAGAGCACCCCCACACCATCAAACCTACTCCTCCGTGCTTCACGTTGGGATCCACACATGCGGAGATCATCCGTTCACCTACTCTGCGTCTCACAAAGACACGGCAGTTGGAACCAAAAATCTCGAATCTGGACTCATCAGACCAAAGAATACATTTCCACTGGTCTAATGTCCATTATGTTTCTATTGAATATATTTGGATTAGTTTAACTTTGTTTGGTTATTGCATGATTCCATATGTGTTATTTCAAAGTTGATGTCTTCACTAATATTTTACAATGTAGAAAATAGTAAAAATAAAGAAAAACCCTTGAATGGGTAGGTGTGTCCAAACTTTTGACTGGTACTGTACATGAATATGAATACATGTTTATAAGCATGCAAAACATGTATAGGCCTACCTACTGTATAAAATGTTAGAAAAGCCATTGTCCAAAATACGAGTTTATTAGATGGCAGAGCCTAGTTGTGGCATCCTCTTATCATGGTTCAGGTAAGACTCAGATGCAGATAACATCAAAGTAACAACAGTTTAGTAATCCAACCTGGGCAGGCAAAAGACAGGTCAAGGGCAGGCAGGGGTCAGTAATCCAGATAGGTGAAGCAAAGGTACAGGACGACAGGCAGACTCAGGGTAGGCAGAATGGTCAACACCGGGAAAACAAGAACAATCGAGAGACAGGAGCAGAGGGAAAAACATTGGTATGCTTGACAAAAAAATTACCTGGCAACAGACAGAGAGCACAGGTATAAATACATAGGGGATAATGGGGTAGATGGGCGACACCTGGAGTGGTGTGGAGACAATCACAAAGACAGGTGAGACAGATCAGTGTGTGACAGTACCCCCCCTCTCTAGGGGCACCCCCTGGCGTCCTACCTGGGCACATACCTGGTTGACTGGGATGCCGGTGTTGGAAATCTGTGATGAGGCCCTCCCAGTCAACCAGGTACTGGAACCCCCTGCCCCGAGGTCAAACCTTCAGGAGAGGCCTCACTGTGTAAGCCGGTTGGCTGTTGATGAGAAGAGGGAGAGGGGTGGGCCTGGAAACAGGAGACAAAGGGCTGTGAGACATGGGTTTAACTCTGGACACATGAAAGGTAGGATGTATAAGAAGGGTTCGGGGCAACAGAAGACGAACAGCAGAGGGGCTAATGATTTTGGATCCAGGGTGGAAAGCCTTACCTTCTGCCCGAGACGATGTCGGGGTCTGGTGGCGATCCACTTGTCGTCAATTCCTGGAGGTGGTCTAGAGGAGGGCCAACCGGGCTGTCCTCCAGTTACGATGACAGAGGTGGACAAACATATGAGGCAGAAGGTATGCCGACCTCCTCTTCCTCTTCCTGTTCAGAGAAGAGCGGGAGCTGATACCCCAAGGAACACTCAAAAGGAGATAGGCCCGTGGCAGTGCAGAGAAAGGTGTTTGCAGGCGTATTCGACCCACACCAGCTTCTGGCTCCAGGTGGTGGGATTGGCGGAGACCAGGCAGCGCAGAGTAGTCTCTAGGTCCTGTTTGGCTTGCTCCGACTGGCTGTTGGACTGGGGGTGGAACCCGGAGGACAGGCTGGCTGATGACCCAATGAGGGTGCAGAACGCCTTACAGAATTGGGACAAGAACTGAGGGCCCCGGTCAGAGACCATGTCGACTGGTATGCCATGGATCAGGAAGACGTGCTGCATCATGAGCTGGGCCGTATCTTTGGCAGAGGGTAGTTTGGGAAGAGGAATGAAGTGGTCGGCTTTGGAAAACCACTGTCAAGATGGCGGTGTTGCCATCAGATGGGGGAAGACCCGTGACGAAGTCCAGGGAGATGTGAGGCCAGGGACGGTGAGGGACAGGCAGTGATTGGAGAAGACCAGCCTGAGCTTGTCGAGGAGTCTTGTTTTGTGAACAAACCGTGCAACTGTTGACGAATGCGGAGACGTCAGGGACGAAAAGCATTGTAGCACAAAAGCCAGGGTCCGACGGAAGCCAAGACCGCGGAGCGGACTGCATCAGGCACAAACATCTGGTTATCTGGACCCCCCTCCGGGGTTCGGCTGGGAACACTGCGCCTCCCGGACCTGCTTCCCTATACCCCAGGCACGAGGTGGGAAGGATAGTCTCGGGCTCCGGGGTAATAGCATAAGGTTATAGCGGCGAGACAGTGCATCCGGCTTGACATTCTTGGATCCTGGCCGATATTGCCCACCAGAGAACTCCTACCTGTGAACCTGGTCTTTTAAAGGACAAGAGGACACAAAATGACCAAGAGTCCCCAATACAGACAACTCTTCGTGTTGATTCTGTATTGCCGTTCCGCTGGCAACAGCCCAGCTCTGCCTAGTTGCATAGGCTCGGGAAGCGGTGACTCAGCCGTCCTCGGCGACTCTCGGGGAAGGTCGGAAAGCCTCGGGTTCTCTCGGCAACGGGACCGTCTGGGACTTCTGGGATGACTCGGAGGCAAGGTGAAATCCCTGGACGTGCGAGCAAAATCAAATTTACTCTCCCTCCATCATTCCCATAATCGCCCATTGATTCGGATGGTCAATGCGATGAGGGAATCGAGATCTCTAGGTAACTCCCGAGCAGCAAGCTCGTCCTTGACCTCCTCCGAGACGCCGTGCATGAACATATCGAACAGCGCTTCCTGGTTCCAAGCACTCTTCTCTGCCAACATGCGGAAATCCACCGCATAGTCTGCCATACTGCGGGAGTCCTGCTGAAGCTGGATTAGATTCCGGTCATGAGCGTGATGAGGTTGGCTATCTTGGAGCAATCTGAGGAGAAGTAGGAGGGCTGAAGTTCGAAGATGAGGGCACACTGAGCTAGAAACGCCCGACAGGTGCTCAGCTCTCCATTGAATAGTTCCGGGGGAGGTAAGCGGGACTCCCAAGAAGGTGGAATGGCGATGAGCTGCTAACAGCTGAGTTACTGAGGGGCTGTGGGTTTACCACCGTGGTAGGCTGCCTCCCAGTCAACCCGCGTAATTGCTCCAGCAAAATGTCCAATGCCGGTCATGGTATTCAGCCAACTTTTGGACCCCCTCCATAAGGCCACGAAGCAATTCCTCGTGCCTACCGATGGTGGCTCCTTGGGAGGAGATGGCGTTGCGCAGCTGGCCCGTGTCTGCAGGGTCAGTCATGACCAATTCATACCATCATGTTTCAGGTAAGACCCAGATGCAGACAACGTCGAAGTAACAACAGTTTATTAATCCAACCGGGGCAGGCAAAAGACAGGTCAAGGGCTGGCAGGGGTCAGTTATCCAGATAGGTGGGGCAAAGGTAGAGGACAGCAGGCAGAGGTCAGTAATCAAGATACGTGGGGTAAAGGTACAGAACGGCAGGCAGAATGGTCAACACCGGTAAACCAAGAACAATCGAGGGACTGGAGCAGAGGGAAACACCTTTATTTAAACAGGTAGGCCAGTTGAGAACAAGTTCTCATTTACAACTGCAACCTGGCCAAGATAAAGCAAAGCAGTGCGGCAAAAACAACACAGAGTTACACATGGGATAAACAATCGTATAGTCAATAACACATTAGACAAATTTGTATACAGTGTGTGCAAATGAAGTAAGGCAATAAATAGGCCAATAGTGGCGAAGTAATTACAATTTAGCAATTTACACTGGAGTGATATATGTGCAGATGAGGATGTACAGGTAGAAATACTGGTGTACAAATTAGCAGAAAAACAAATATGGGGATGAGGTAGGTAGTTGGTTTGATAGGCTATTTACAGATGGGCTGTATACAGCTGCAGCGATCGGTAAGTTGCTCTGACAGCTGAAGCTTAAAGTTAGTGAGGGAGATATAGGTCTCCAGCTTCAGTGATTTTTGCAATTCGTTCCAGTCATTGGCAGCGGAGAACTGGAAGGAAAGGCGGCCAAAGAAGGAGTTGGCTTTGGGGATGACCAGTGAAATATACCTGCTGGAGCCCGTCCTACGGGTGGGTGTTGCTATGGTGACCAGTGAGCTGAGATAAGGCGGAGCTTTACCTAGCAAAGACTTATAGATGACCTGGAGCCAGTGGGTTTGGCAACGAATATGTAGCGAGGACCAGCCAATGAGAGCATACAGGTCGCAGTGGTAGGTAGTATATGGGGCTTTGGTGATAAAACGGATGGCACTGTGATAGACTGCATCCAGTTTGCTGAGTAGAGTGTTGGAGGCTATTGACATCGTCTCACAAGCTCTTTTTTTCTATACATTTTGAGCCTGTAATTGAACCCACAAATGCTGATGCTCAAGATATTCAACTAGTCTTAAGAAGGCCAGTTTTATTGCTTCTTTAATCAGTACAACAGTTTTAAGCTGTGCTAACATAATTGCAAAAGGGTTTTCTAATGATCAATTAGCCTTTTAAAATGATAAACCTGTATTAGCTAACACAACGTGCCATTGGAACACAGGAGTGATAGTTGCTGATAATGGGCCTCTGTACGCCTATGTAGATATTCCATTAAAAAATCTGCCGTTTCCAGCTACAATAGTCATTTACAACATTAACAATGTCGACACTGTATTTCTGATCAATATGATGTTATTTTAATGGATTTTTTTTTTTTTGCTTTTCTTTCAAAAACAAGGACATTTCTAAGTGACCCCAAACTTTTGAACGGTAGTGTATATACTCAGCTTGAATAAACCCTCAGTAAACAGGCCTGCCCTGTATGTCTGTCTGTCTGCTCTTTGGTCCGCCCACCCATCCGCCTGTTACTTACAGAATTCCATAGGCTACATTGATGGAGGTGCTGACGGGTGGGTCATTCAGGTGAAAAATTCAACCCTGCCTAAATGACCGTACTATGCTCTCCGTTCTGTCCCTGAATTAACTCACATAATGTGTTATTTGTTCGCCGTACACAACCTCAGATTAGATTTAATTCATTTTACGAGAAGGAGTGAGTCAGAAACCGATTTTGTTTCCCGATAAGATGTTAAATGTATTCATGTGATGGGAGAGCCCTAGTGCCAGGGGGATTGGGGGAACCCATGACTGGAGATCATGTGGTGTTGGAGAAAAAAGACTGCCTGGAGAGAGTCTCTTGCCGGCCAGACGGTTTTAAAACTCAGTGGCCATCACGACCACAGGACCCCTAGCCTACTTCCCTGGCGGTGGAACATTGAGAATGATGAAAGACATTCTAGAGCCTTCCAGAGTTCCAGAATGCTGAGTCATTCCACTGCAGGAATATTTCCACAACAACAAGTCCCTGCACTGATTGGATGGGAGTAAGGAAAGGAGGAGAAGACATTCACACTACCATGATAGTGACAACTCTAGCCAGCTGATGTGACAACCTAGTATCCACCCAAACCCCACCCATTTACACATTATTTTAGACTGTTGATTTTTGATACCATACTATCACGCCCACAAATCTGATGATGACCTGACCTGTGACCTGTTGCCACATCTGAGCCACTTTTTCTCTATTCCAATCCATAACACGATGCAACACAATGCCAACCCACACCCATAGATTCAGTGTCATTTCCAACATCCTTTTGGACTCTTGATACCATATTCAAGCACCACTATTTAACATCTGGTGGTGAAAATAGTTTCAGAACAAGATACAGAAGAACAGTAACATGGTAAACAAATAATATGATCCAGCTTTACTGTAAACAGTTTGAATATCTTTAGACGAGATGTAAGATGCCTTGCTAACCGTGCAACAGCCTGACTGTGTGTGACCTGTTGTCAAAACATTGGCCTACGTCAATCCGAACAGTGTGGTGAGTTGTTGTACAGACCTACTTTTCTCTTCCTAAACCACAACATCAGCCACGCCCCAGTGGTTACTGGGTACATATATATATACCAGCCACGCCCTAGTGGTTACCTGTTACATACATACCAGCCACGCCCCAGTGGTTACTGGGTACATATATACCAGCCACGCCCCAGTGGTTACTGGGTACATGTACAGTACTTCTCTCACAGATTCAGTGCCAACCGTTCTGGCGAGGCCGGCGACTGAGGCAAGCAGCGCTACGATCTGCTTAGTGAACCAAAACTCCACTATGTAGAGATCAGGTTTCCATTTAGGATGTAGACAGAACTGTACAATGCACAGGCGACCCATCCCCCATGGCCCCAACATGGACGCCCAGTCCACCATCATAATGTGTAGAACAAACAAAAGTCTTATTCCTTGTTGGAGATGTGCCCAACGATGTGGAGAAAACTGTGACTGGAGCCTTTCTAACAGTAACTGCTGGTTGTTCCGGGTCTGGCCGCTTGGTGTGGCAACAGGGCTGGGCTTCCGTGTTCAGAGAGAAATTACTGGTTGTTCAGGGTCTGGCCGCTTGGTGGGCAACAGGGCTTGGGCTTCTGTGTTCAGAGAGAAATGGTTGGTTGTTCCGGGTCTGGCCGCTTGGTGGGCAACAGGTCTGGGTTTCCGTGTTCAGAGCGAAATGACTGGTTGTTCAGGGTCTGGCCGCTTGGTGGGCAACAGGGCTAGGCTTCCGTGTTCAGAGAGAAATGGCTGGTTGTTCAGGGTCTGGCCGCTTGGTGGGCAACAGGGCTAGGCTTCCGTGTTCAGAGAGAAATGGCTGGTTGTTCAGGGTCTGGCCGCTTGGTGGGCAACAGGGCTTGGGCTTCCGTGTTCAGAGAGAAACCAGGAGAATTCATTGACAGAGATTAGAGAAAGGAAGGGCATCAACTTGTTCAACAGAGGACATATGAATCAATGTTATGAACCTTTAAATTAAGCAATGTCATGCATCTGTCTTGAACATACACTCCCATAGAAGCTAAAACTTTTTATTTGCCTCTATACTACCAGCATTTTGGATTTTAGATTTAAAAAATTAATAATAATAATAATAATAATGAGGCAACAGTACAGAATATCTCCGTTTATTTGAGGGTTTTGCCATTTTACCGTTTGGAAATAAATGCACTTTGTGTATCTAGTCCACCACATTTTAAAAGGTGTCATAAGTATTTGGACAAATTCACTTATAGCGTGTTACATTGAGTCAAATGTTTCAATCGGATCGACCTATTTGGTTTCATATTCCCAGCATGCAATGGGTACATCAAGTTTGTGACTCTAGAAACGTGTTGGATGCATTTGCTGTTTGTTTTGGTTGTTTCAGATTATTTTGAGCCAAATAGAAATGAATGGTAAATAATGTAGTGTCATTTTGCGGTCACTTTTATTGTAATTAAGAATATAGTATGTTTATGAACACTTCTATGTGTATACTACCATTATTATATATATTTTTTTACCTTTATTTGACAAGGCAAGTCAGTTAAGAACAAATTCTTATTATTATTTATTTTCAATGACGGCCTACCGGGGAACAGTGGGTTAACTGCCTTGTTCAGGGTAACAGTGGGTTAACTGCCTTGTTCAGGGTAACAGTGGGTTAACTGCCTTGTTCAGGGTAACAGTGGGTTAACTGCCTCGCTCAGGGTAACAGTGGGTTAACTGCCTTGTTCAGGGTAACAGTGGGTTAACTGCCTTGTTCAGGGTAACAGTGGGTTAACTGCCTTGTTCAGGGTAACAGTGGGTTAACTGCCTCGCTCAGGGTAACAGCGGGTTAACTGCCTTGTTCAGGGGCAGAACAACATTTTTTTTTTTTACCTTGTCAGCTCGGGGGATTCGATTTTGCAACCTTACGGTTACTAGTCCAACGCTCTAACCACTAGGCTACCTGTCGCCTCTACACTCTAACCACTAGGCTACCTGTCGCCTCTACACTCTAACCACTAGGCTACCTGCCGCCTCTACACTCTAACCACTAGGCTACCTGTCGCCTCTACACTCTAACCACTAGGCTACCTGCCTCCTCTACACTCTAACCACTAGGCTACCTGCCTCCTCTACTCTCTAACCACTAGGCTACCTGCCACCTCTACACTCTAACCACTAGGCTACCTGCCGCCTCTACACTCTAACCACTAGGCTACCTGCCGCCTCTACACTCTAACCACTAGGCTACCTGCCGCCTCTACACTCTAACCACTAGGCTACCTGCCACCCCACAACGGATAATGATTACATATAATGATGAGTGAGAACTTTACAGATGCACAAAGAACATGTCCCCAAAACATGCAGACTTCTCACCATTACAAATAACAGGAGAGGTTAGCATTTTTGAGGGGTATGCCTCTGTAACCTTGTCACTCGTCATTATTCACGACTCATTCAGAATTATATGTAATATATATGTTATTATACTTTTTTTTTTACAATGATTGTTACATTGATTGTTTGCAGAAGGTGATGAAAAGATATCGTCTTTTCTTTAACAGTTAGGAGGAGATGAAGCAAGAGGGATAAACTACAGAGACATAGAAAGGTGACTTAGAATGGTGGCTTAGAATGGTGACTTAGAAAGGTGACTTAGAATGGTGACTTAGAAAGGTGACTTAGAAAGGTGACTTAGAAAGGTGGCTTAGAAAGGTAACTTAGAATGGTGACTTAGAATGGTGACTTAGAAAGGTGACTTAGAAAGGTGACTTAGAAAGGTGGCTTAGAAAGGTAACTTAGAATGGTGACTTAGAATGGTGACTTAGAAAGGTGACTTAGAATGGTGGCTTAGAAAGGTGGCTTAGAATGGTGACTTAGAAAGGTGACTTAGAATGGTGACTTAGAAAGGTGACTTAGAATGGTGACTTAGAAAGGTGACTTAGAAAGGTGACTTAGAAAGGTGACTTAGAAAGGTGACTTAGACTGGTGACTTAGAATGGTGACTTAGAATGGTGACTTAGAAAGGTGGCTTAGAAAGCTGACTTAGAATGGTGACTTAGAATGGTGACTTAGAAAGGTGACTTAGACTGGTGACTTAGAATGGTGACTTAGAATGGTGGTCGGGGGGGTGGGCTGCAGCGAGGTTGGAAGGCCAGCATTGTCCCGTGCGATGTCGAGTTGTGTACGTTATTTTCCAGAGGCTCCTTGATTGGTGAAGCGTGTAGAGTTGAAATGGCGGCGAGTAGTGCGGACAAAATGGTAGAAATTGAGAAAAAGTTGGTAAAGCAACAGCTGTGCTGGAAGAAGAGAGATCATGATACAGAAAGACACAGGAAGAAGAGAGATCATGATACAGAAAGACACAGGAAGAAGAGAGATCATGATACAGAAAGACACAGGAAGAAGAGAGATCATGATACAGAAAGACACAGGAAGAAGAGAGATCATGATACAGAAAGACACAGGAAGAAGAGAGATCATGATACAGAAAGACACAGGAAGAAGAGAGATCATGATACAGAAAGACACAGGAAGAAGAGAGATCATGATACAGAAAGACACAGGAAGAAGAGAGATCATGATACAGAAAGACACAGGAAGAAGAGAGATCATGATACAGAAAGACACAGGAAGAAGAGAGATCATGATACAGAAAGACACAGGAAGAAGAGAGATCATGATACAGAAAGACACGGGAAGAAGAGAGATCATGATACAGAAAGCAGTTGAGCATCTAGTAAAGAAAGCATAAAGAGGGCCAAGGTAGGAAGCAGGAGTGGTGATGTGTTGGAGTGGAAAGTGGTGATAGTGTTTGATGAGACCACAGGGCCTCACTTACACCCTATCAGACTAACTCATACCATAGAGAAAGAGGTAGGTGAAGTGAAATTAGCTTGGTTCATTGGAAATGGTAGATTGTTAATATTGTGTGGCAGCCAGGCTCAGTAAGAGAAGATTTTTAAAATGGAAAAGCTTAATGGGAAGAAGATTAAAAACCATGTCCCTGGTGCTTATGCTAGATTGAGGGGAGTCATCACTGGTGTCCCATTATCTATGTCCACAGATGATATTAAAGAACATGTGAAGCGAGGCAGAGTGATTGAGGCCGAAAAGGTTGATCAGTAGGAAAGAGAGTCGAAGAAGGGAAAGCTAATCTGTGATGCTGAGGTTTGAGAAAGTCTTGTCTGGAAAAGTTCAGATCGGGGCTCCCCGAGTGGCACAGCGCTCTAAGGCACTGCATCTTAGCGCAAGCAGCGTCACTACAGTCCCTGGTTCGAATCCAGGCTGTATCACTCCCTCGGCCGTGATTGGGAGTCCCATAGGGAGCCGCACAATTTGTCCGGGGTTGGACAGACTGGCCAATAGAGAACTAGCTTGGCTGTCATTGTAAATAAGAATTTGTTCTTAAAGGTTAAATAATAAAAAAATCCTTAGTTTCAATTTTAGATCATTTTTTTTCCATATGCAGTATGGTGTATTAACTGCCCCAAAGAATGGGACATGTAGCTGCTCAGTGTAAAGGAAAGAAAAGATGTGTCAAGTGTGGAGGAGAACATGATTATGGTGAATGTGGAAGCAATGTGGGGAGAACATGATTATGGTGAATGTGGAAGCAATGTGAAGGTTAAGTGCTGTAGGAGGAGAACATGATTATGGTGAATGTGGAAGCAATGTGAAGGTTAAGTGTTGTAGGAGGAGAACATGATTATGGTGAATGTGGAAGCAATGTGAAGGTTAAGTGCTGTAATTGAGGGGGGGGGGGGGGAGAACACAGTGCAGCATTTGGTGGATGACAGGTACAGAGAGAGGCCAGAGAGGCTCAGAGATAAAGGATCAGTCATGATGTATCATACTCAGAGGCCATAAAACAGATTGGTAGAACTACAGTGCAGACTGATGGAGCTGTAGTAAGTGGACCTACTGTCAGACTGATGGAGCTGACATGGATGTACCTGTAGTAAGTGGACCTACTCATGGAGCTGACATGGATGCACCTGTAGTAAGTAGACCTACTGATGGAGCTGACATGTATGTATCTGTAGTAAGTGGACCTGCTGTCGGGGCTGATGGAGCTGACATGGATGTACCTGTAGTAAGTGGACCTGCTGTCAGACTGATGGAGCTGACATGGATGTATCTGTAGTAAGTAGACCTGCTGATGGAGCTGACATGGATGTACCTGTAGTAAGTGGACCTGCTGATGGAGCTGACATGGATGTACCTGTAGTAAGTGGACCTGCTGTCAGGGCTGATGTTTCTGATGGTCCTGTCATGGTTTCAAGGCCTGTTCAGAAATCTTGTTCATGAATGTTTTTTTTTTCACCTTTATTTAACCAGGTAGGCAAGTTGAGAACAAGTTCTCATTTACAATTGCGACCTGGCCAAGATAAAGCAAAGCAGTTCGACACATACAACGACACAGAGTTACACATGGAGTAAAACAAACATACAGTCAATAATACAGTATAAACAAGTCTATATACGATGTGAGCAAATGAGGTGAGATAAGGGAGGTAAAGGCAAAAAAGGCCATGGTGGCAAAGTAAATACAATATAGCAAGTAAAACACTGGAATGGTAGATTTGCAATGGGAGAATGTGCAAAGTAGAAATACAAATAATGGGGTGCAAAGGAGCAAAATAAATAAATAAATAAAATACAGTAGGGAAAGAGGTAGTTGTTTGGGCTAAATTATAGGTGGGCTATGTACAGGTGCAGTAATGTGTGGTGTCAAAGGACACTTTTGATAATGAATAAAGTTCACTTCATAGCTTTTATTAGTAAGGCTATCAATACGACTTGGGTACAATGTGGCAATACTTTAACTAAACTGAAAAACAAAAAGGCAATTAAAACTTGTATTATTAATGAATATGATTTGTTTGTTTAGGATTCCTGGCAATATAAATAGTTTGTATGTATGCTTGTTTGCATGTGACTATTCCTCTTTTGTTTGCTGATATTTGTTAATAAAAAAAATAAAAAAATACGACTTGGGTTGTGGAAAGCAGAATTGCCAGGTTGAAGGTTATTGTGGAGATGGCAAAACATTTATTGGGGGGTTAACAGATGTTACTGTTGAAATGGTTGTTGACATGCTGGGTGGAGTGTTTCAGCATGATATAGATACAGTTTACTGGGGTTGGGGAGAGGGGTGTGGCAGAAGTCAGGGATTTATTTGGTTTAGAGTTGTATTTTCATGGTAATACAGAATCGGGCAGATCGCGATTGATCGAACCTTCCACACAGTAGGTGGCGGTGTGCATTTAAACGATTGTTTGCGGACCGCCATGATATCATAGAAGAAGACGAAGTTGAAGACGGAAAGGCGGACTATCCATTCACAACGTGTCACTTTAAGAACGTCGGTGATCACGTGTGCAGCGCTTTTCACACACACACACACAAAAAGTTTGACATAAATTTCGAAAATTATTTTGTAATTGTCTAAGTGTTTAATACTGTCCGATAAATAAACTTGGATAGTGGTACGATGGACGGGATATCCCAGGTAACAACAGCGTGTCAAATACGTTTTTATGTGTTTTCTAAATATAATGTTCAACCTACTTCTATTCCGCAAACATATTGCGTGGTAATCAATGCATGTGGTGGTTGAATGCGGAAGCTCTAACGAACACCTTGTTTTAGCTAATAAAAACGTTGTCTACCTCTTCGTCCCTGAATATCAAAAGAAAATTCTGACTTCAGGATTTGCTCTTGACCTGGGGGCCTTGAAAGAGCCCTTGGCATTTATTAGAGTGCTTGAATGGGTAAGTGAGTTTTTTGTTGTTCTTCTTTACATATTAGGATATTATGTAGGTAACCAAGTAGAGCTCAACCCGGAGATGTACTCTACACGGACGGAGTTGAGACGTGTGGACGGACTGGCGCTCCCACGTCACATAATATGAAGTTTTTATTTAAAAAACAAAACGGCTTTTGGTCTAACCAAAAAATAGCCTCGATTAGGCTCAACGCTGTTGATGTGAAGTAACGTTACATCGACGAGTCGAATTTCGCTTAGTTATTATGTGGCCTAGGATGGGGAGGAATTCAATGTATCAAATATATGTTTTTATTTAGCTAAATCATTTAGGCCTATGCAACCGGTGACTTTTTAAACCATGTTGCTGGTGTTGTGCGGGAAAATCCCCCACCCCTTCGCGTTCTTCATTGCTGCGACTTGCTTGTTTCTGCTCTTCACTCTTGTCAGTTTAACCTACATTTCACTGGTCTTAGTATGGCAGAATGAGTTTCTAATTGGTTGAAACTACCTTGTCACTGTACAGCGCATGCCCATAGTGGTGGTATGGTAAGAGTTCACCTATTCATCATGTAAGTACAATGTAATCATTTAGGCGTCCTGAACCTATATTGTAAGAACTTCGTTGTAGTCAACGGAACATTAAACATGGTTGCAATTATGAGATTGTTACATTGTAGTTTGCGAAGCATGTTATGACTGCCTGTCTGAGTTGTGACACGGAACACATTGTGCAGTTACAAAAGACTATAGACCATACATACATACATACCTCTTTAGATTATCGTTTTCATCTGACTGGTAATGTTGAGAAAATACTACCAGTTAGAGGTCGACCGATTATGATTTTTCAACAATTATACCGATTTATTGGAGGATCAAAAAAAGCCGATACCGATTAATCGGACAATTTTTATTTATTTATTTGTAATAATGACAATTACAGCAATACTGAATGAACACTTATTTTAACTTAATATAATACATCAATAAAATCAATTTAGCCTCAAATAAATAATGAAACATGTTCAATTTGGTTTAAATAATGCAAGAAAGTAAAAGTGCAATATGTGCCATGTAAGAAAGTTAACCGTTATGTATTTTATCTAACGGGTGGCATCCATAAGTCTAAATATTCCTGTTACATTGCACAATCTTCAATGTCATGTCATAATTACGTAAAATCCTGGCAAATTAGGCGGCCCAAACTATTGCATATACACTGACACAATTTCACCTGGTTAATATTGCCTGCTAACCTCGATTTATTTGAGCTAAATATGCAGGTTTAAAAACATATACTTCTGTGTGTTGATTTTAAGAAAGGCATTGATATTTATGGTTAGGTACACATTGGAGCAACGATACGCACCACATCGATTATAAGCAACGCACGACACGCTAGATAAACTAGTAATATCATCAACCATGTGTAGTTAACTAGTGATTACGATTGATAGATTTATTTTTTTATAAGATAAGTTTAATGCTAGCTAGCAACTTACCTCGGCTTCTACTGCATTCGCATAACAGGCAGTCTCCTCGTGGAGTGCAATGAGAGGCAGGTGGTTAGAGCGTTGAACTAGTTAACTGTAAGGTTGCAAGATTGGATCCCCCGAGCTGACAAGGTAAAAATCTGTCGCTCTGCCCCTGAACGGGGCAGTTAACCCACAGTTCCTAGGCCGCCATTGAAAATAAGAATATGTTCTTGACTGACCTGCCTAGTTAAATAAAGATTAAATAAAAGTGAATAAATAAAAAAATCGGTGTCCAAAAATACAGATTTCCGATTGTTATGACAACTTAAAATCGGCCCTAATTAATCGGCCATTCCGATTAATCGGTTGACCTCTATTACCAGTATATTACTAACAGACGGCTGTAATACTCAACACAATATAATACTATCAGCCATCTTTCATTGCAGCAAATCTGTCAGTATCAAGTCATTCACACCCGTCTGTAGGTGGTGTTTCTTGAGATTGTCAAGTGTTTTAGACAATTTTATTTTACATGTATTTAACCAGGCAAGTCAGTGAAGAACAAAGTCTTATTTTCAGTTACTACCTAGGAACAGTGGGTTAACTGCCTTGTTCAGGGGCAACAGAGGATTTATTTTTACCTTGTCATCTCGGGGATTGGATCTGAGTCCAACGCTCTAACCACTAGGCTACCTGCCGCCCCTTGTATCCTGTAGTGTGTATGTATAACAGGCGTGTTTGTTACAGCTATTAAAACCACCTCTAGAGCAAGGCTGTTTATAGTAGGCTAGTGGCCAGACCTCAGTCATTATTGTCAGGCAGAACCATACAGAACAGATTTTGGGGGCATTGCCAGTAGCTTATAAAACTCAAATGAAAAACAAATGGGGGGAAAAAATGTACAAATCTGTTTGGAAAAAACAAAATATACTGAAACTATGTTTGACTCCAAAACAAACTAAAATAACTTTTAAACTGAACATAAATCATGATTGTTTTTTTTTTGGTTGCGGGCAAAAATAAATGTTTACATAAACATTTAACCCTTGGATCAAACCCAGACCGTCACTACAGTTCTACAACCACAGTTGATTTCTCTAAGGCTGTTTTTTTTTCATTCTATATTCAAGTGATAAAAATCACTTCCTGTGAGGAAGGATGTCATTCTAGTGTGTGTGTGTTACTCATCCACGATGACTCGAAGGCCCCTATGATCCAGTCTTGCTCCACATTCTGTCAGGAGTTCTATCTGATCTGTTACCTGACCTATCAACTCCTGTCACAACGCCTTCAGACTGCTTTAAACCTGTAAGGCAAACTGGCGTTATAGTTACCACGGGGTGACATAGTCATTAAAAAAATAACGCCTAGTGCCCCTATCCAACCCAGTCACGTCCTGTTGAGACTCCTGAAGGTCTGTTTTTTTTTTCTTTCGTTCTGTAGGTTTTTGGACTGAACGTAATTTCAGAAAGTTATGTCCTGTCGTGTGTCATCTGCTTCTTTCACGTTGATTGTGTCCTGTCCTTATTTGAGCTTTCGTCTCTCTGCAGGTCTTCTCCATATTTGCCTTCGCTACAACGTCGGGTTATGCCGGCGCTACGAGCATCAACGTGCTGTGCCAGGGAAGCAGAAGCCAAGAAATCACTGCTGACTTTAACTACCCGTTCAGGTAAGCAGAACATAAAACAAAAACATGCATTTATGTACGACTATGACTGACCTGAGAAGTGTGTGTGTTTGTGTGTGTGTGTGCGTGTTCGTCCCTTCGTAACCTTATCTCACTCTACCCCTACAGACTCATGGCTCATCCATTCACTGTCCCCTCCTGTAAGAACGACTCCAGCACTATCCAGACCTATCTGACCGGCGACTACTCCTCCTCAGCCGAGTTCTACGTCTGTATCGGGGTGTTTGCCTTCCTCTACAGCACCGCCAGCCTGGTGATCTACCTGGGTTACCAGCACGTCTACAGGCAGACCAGCCGCGGCCCCATTGTGGTGATTTTAACTGGGAATTGTTCTGTTCATGCTCTTTTTTTGTTGTTGTTGTAGTGGTGAGTTGAAGGTGGTAGGTGTTGAGCCCGTCTATAGAACGACTTGAACACTAAAGAGCTTGAGAGATTTTGTTGTGTGTAGCTAAAGACATTTGAAATCTGTGTGAGACTTTGGGAACAAGCAAACATTCTGTAAACTTGGCCCCATTGAGGTGAATAAACTGGAATGGTGAACTTTATGAGAGGTGAGATGGAGTTGATGAGTGTTTATGCTCTCTGTGGTAGTGGTGAGATGGTGTTGATGAGTGTTTATGCTCTCTGTGGTAGTGGTGAGATGGAGTTGATGAGTGTTTATGCTCTCTGTGGTAGTGGTGAGATGGTGTTGATGAGTGTTTATGCTCTCTGTGGTAGTGGTGAGATGGTGTTGATGAGTGTTTATGCTCTCTGTGGTAGTGGTGAGATGGTGTTTATGCTCTCTGTGGTAGTGGTGAGATGGTGTTGATGAGTGTTTATGCTCTCTGTGGTAGTGGTGAGATGGTGTTTATGCTCTCTGTGGTAGTGGTGAGATGGTGTTTATGCTCTCTGTGGTAGTGGTGAGATGGTGTTGTGCAAAATCCTCCTAGAACTATTTTCACTCGACTGTTTTTGTTAAGAGTGGCATGAAACACACTAAACGACTCGAGTGTAATTAAAGACACCTGATATCGGCACTTTAAAAAAAATATTCTGCAAACAATCTGGATCACACATTGATTCTTATACAATTTTAAAAAACTCATGCTTTTGGTTCTACCCTTGTTTTACTACAAGGAAGTGTAACACCACACCTCGACTAACACCACCTCCGTGGAGTCTAAAACGAGGTCCGAGAAAGCGCACTTAATGGGTGTGTCAATGAAGACCTGGAACTGGGGAGGGTGAGGGGTCCTCTGGAACTGGGGAGGGTGAGGGGTCCTCTGGAACTGGGGAGGCTGAGGGGTCCTCTGGAACTGGGGAGGCTGAGGGGGTCCTCTGGAACTGGGGAGGCTGAGGGGGTCCTCTGGAACTGGGGAGGCTGAGGGGGTCCTCTGGAACTGGGGAGGCTGAGGGGGTCCTCTGGAACTGGGGAGGCTGAGGGGGTCCTCTGGAACTGGGGAGGCTGAGGGGGTCCTCTGGAACTGGGGAGGCTGAGGGGGTCCTCTGGAACTGGGGAGGCTGAGGGGGTCCTCTGGAACCAAGCTAAATCAAGCGCACATCAAATACTTTCAAGTCTTTGACATTGTGTATTTAACCCAGGTCTCATTCACTAGTTTAAGTCCCAAACAATCAGATGCATTAAAATGGAGATCATAAGCCTTATAACACATTTTTGTGGAATGCAGTACTAACCTGTTACAGAGTGAGGTTATTATAGTGCATTCGAGAGAGTATTCAGACCTCTTTATCTTCATTTAGTTCAGTTTTATTCTAAAATTGATTAAAAAAAAAATTCTCCTCATCAATCAAAATGACAAATCAAAACTGTTTTTTTTTAACATTTTAGCAAATGTATTAAAAATTGTAAAATTTACATAGGTATTCAGACCCTTTACTCAGTACATTGTTGAAGCACCTTTTGGCACCGATTTACAGCCTTGAGTCTTCTTGGGTATGACGCTACAAGCTTGCCACACCTGTATTTGGGGAGTTTCTCCCGTTCTTCTCTGCAGATTCTCTCAAGCTCTGTCAGGTTGTAAGGGGAGCGTTGCAGCACAGCTATTTTCAGGTCTCTCCAGAGATGTTTTGTTTGCGGTCAAGTCCGGGCTCTGGCTGGGCCACTCAAGGATATGCGACGGTAGCACGGATTTCGAATTCATTTGAAACACCGACACATTGTGCCGTTAGAGAAGAGACGGTAGCCCATTTTACTCTTTAGAATCTCGGTTTTCATCTTCCTACAAATGTTGATAAAATACTACCAGTATATTACTAAAAGACGGCTGTAATACTCAACACAATTTAATACTATCAGCCATCTTTCATTGCAGCAAATCTGTCAGTATCAAGTCATTCACACCCGTCTGTAGGTGGTGTTTGTTGAGATTGACAAGTGTTTTAGACATTTTTATTTTACATTTATTTAACCAGGCAAGTCAGTTAAGAACAAAGTCTTATTTTCAGTTACTACCTAGGAACAGTGGGTTAACTGCCTTGTTCAGGGGCAACAGATGATTTATTTTTACCTTGTCATCTCGGGGATTGGATCTGAGTCCAACGCTCTAACCACTAGGCTACCTGCCGCCCCTTGTATCCTGTAGTGTGTATGTATAACAGGCGTGTTTGTTACAGCTATTAAAACCACCTCTAGAGCAAGGCTGTTTATAGTAGGCTAGTGGCCAGCCCTCAGTCATTATTGTCAGGCAGAACCATACAGAACAAATTTTGGGGGCATTGCCAGTAGGCTATAAAATGAATCATGAAAAAAACAATTTAGTAAACTGAAATAAAATAATTACATTTCTGTTTCCATTTTTTTCTTTTTTTCGCGTTTCTACAACATGTTTTCACTTTGTCATTCTGCGGTATTGCATTGATCTATTGAATTCGGGTTGTAACACAACAACATGTGGAATAAATGAAGGGTTGTGAATACTTTCTGACGGAACCGTTTAGTTGGGTTTCTCTTTTTTTAAAGTTCCAACTTTCATCCTGAACCTGAATGTAATTGAACTTTTAATTTACCATGTCTCCCATCCTTCCAACAGGACCTGCTGGTGACTGCAGCCTTCACCTTCCTGTGGCTGGTGTCCTCCTCTGCCTGGGGTAAAGGCCTGACGGACGTGAAGTGGGCTACCAGCCCCTCTAACCTGGTAGGCTTAATCGCCACCTGCAAGGACGTCAGAAACAAGTGCACGCCAGGAGCAGTGCCTCACATGGGGCGACTCAACTCCTCTGTGGTACGTTGGTTATAATCTGCGCCTTCAATTCAAGGAAACTGCTTTAAAAAAAAATAAAAAAAGTTTACTTCCTCAATTGATTGAATTGAACCCTGCTTCACTTGAAGTTCTCTTTTGTAGAACCCTCTTTCAATCTCACAACGGGAAAGGTTCATAATGAGGCATAGTAGCAAATGTAACTCTTCCTGACTAAGAAAAATGATTTTGTTTCCCCCCCCCCCTTACGGCAGATCTTTGGATTCCTCAATCTGATATTATGGGGTGGTAACTGCTGGTTCATCTTCAAGGAAACATCTTTCCACAAGTCAGCCAACCCCCCTGCGGACGTAGAAGAGGGTTCAGGGGTCAGACCCTTGCCGTCCTAACTGGGCAGTTCTCTCTGCTGTCAACGGCTGTGTTCCAGACTGCCTGCACAATGCAGCCACACTGCGTAAATTAACCAATCTTTCGGGGCGAATCTTAACCTCCACTCAAATTCTCACATAGTCATGCATCGATGCCAATAAAAGACAATGTGACATTGTGGAAGTTAAGATTTTCCTCTCTTATGTGATTTCTGACTTGTTGAACACTTATCCAGGTGTTTTGAGATGTGTGACTGATTTGCAGATGACGTGGAACAAGTTCCCTCCAACCAAGTAGTTCCTGTACTTTTTTTTTCCCCCAAATGATTTGTAAATTGGGTCGAATGCTGCTTAGAAATGTCTTCCGTAAACTCAACCACAGTTTTGTTCATGCATTGCCACATGTATTAATCAAAAAGCTTTCGAAGCTGTGCATTTTAGGTTCTTTAAATAGGTACAAAACGGAATCCAGCAAATATGGAAGGGGGGGGGGGGGGGGGGGTGTTTAAGTCATAACTAGTTCTGTTTCATGCAGTTAACTCTTTACTAAACGGGATAACTAACCCAATGCAACTATCAAATCAGTTTATTATGAAGTCTCTGTGTGATTATTTATTTTTGTTACTTTGTGGATAGTTTAGTGTTTTGTTTTGTTTAATGTGTATAAAAAAAACAGTGCTTATTACAACGGGGGCTTATTACAACGGGGGCTTATTACAACGGGGGCTTATTACAACGGGGGCTTATTACAACGGGGGCTTATTACAACGGGGGCTTATTACAACGGGGGCTTATTACAACGGGGGCTTATTACAACGGGGGCTTATTACAACGGGGGCTTATTACAACGGGGGCTTATTACAACGGGGGCTTATTACAACGGGGGCTTATTACAACGGGGGCTTAAAAGAAACGAAGCAGAAATAGTTACGGACATCTATGTGACGCCATGATCAATTCTACAGTACTTTCATGTCATGTTTTCGAAATGTGCCTTTTTCCTTCTTTGTGCCAGAAGGTTTGTAAAATGTAATGTTTTTTTAAATTAACTAGTTGGGTTTTTTTTGTATGGGGGGTGGGGGGGGGGGGGGGGGGAGCCAGTAAAGTCCTGTTTTCACTTTGTCATACCTTTTTTGGTCACAAACATTTTTCAACTCGTTGTTCAAATACATTTTAAATGATGTACCTGATATGTTCTGTATTTCCCTGGGTCTCTTCTACCTCAGTTTTGTGAAGGCAGAACCTTTTTTACTCTTTAAAGAGAGAAAAGTTATCTTTTCAAATGGTAGGTCTCGTTCAGTGTTGTTTATAGATACATTTCACTTTAATGTGTCATTATTGTGACACCATTACACACAGCTGTAAATTAAAGGGAAATAGCAGGTAAATGTGTCCTGTCTCTTCTATAATTTACATTAGTCTTCATGTCTGCACTGAGTTTACTACCAGGAATGTGTACCTTGAACAATACAGTGTACAGAACATTAAACTGACAGTAAACCCTCCACAGCCCCAGGACAGTAAACCCTCCTCAGCCCCAGGACAATAAACCCTCCTCAGCCCCAGGACAATAAACCCTCCTCAGCCCCAGGACAGTAAACCCTCCTCAGCCCCAGGACAGTAAACCCTCCTCAGCCCCAGGACAGTAAGCCCTCCACAGCCCCAGGACAGTAAACCCTCCACAGCCCCAGGACAGTAAACCCTCCACAGCCCCAGGACAGTAAACCCTCCACAGCCCCAGGACAGTAAACCCTCCACAGCCCCAGGACAGTAAAACCTCAACAGCCCCAGGACAGTAAACCCTCCACAGCCCCAGGACAGTAAACCCTCCACAGCCCCAGGACAGTAAACCCTCCACAGCCCCAGGACAGTAAACCCTCCTCAGCCCCAGGACAGTAAACCCTCCTCAGCCCCAGGACAGTAAACCCTCCACAGCCCCAGGGCAGTAAACCCTCCACAGCCCCAGGGCAGTAAACCCTCCACAGCCCCAGGACAGTAAACCCTCAACAGCCCCAGGGCAGTAAACCCTCAACAGCCCCAGGGCAGTAAACCCTCCACAGCCCCAGGGCAGTAAACCCTCCACAGCCCCAGGGCAGTAAACCCTCCACAGCCCCAGGGCAGTAAACCCTCCACAGCCCCAGGGCAGTAAACCCTCCACAGCCCCAGGGCAGTAAACCCTCCACAGCCCCAGGGCAGTAAACCCTCCACAGCCCCAGGGCAGTAAACCCTCCACAGCCCCAGGGCAGTAAACCCTCCACAGCCCCAGGGCAGTAAACCCTCCACAGCCCTAGGACAGTAAGCCCTCCACAGCCCCAGGACAGTAAGCCCTCCACAGCCCCAGGGACAGTAAGCCCTCCACAGCCCCAGGGACAGTAAGCCCTCCACAGCCCCAGGGACAGTAAGCCCTCCACAGCCCCAGGACAGTAAGCCCCCCTCAGCCCCAGGACAGTAAGCCCTCCACAGCCCCAGGACAGTAAGCCCTCCACAGCCCCAGGACAGTTAAGCCCTCCACAGCCCCAGGACAGTAAACCCCTCCACAGCCCCAGGACAGTAAACCCTCCACAGCCCCAGGACAGTAAGCCCTCCACAGCCCCAGGACAGTAAGCCCTCCACAGCCCCAGGACAGTAAGCCCCCCTCAGCCCCAGGACAGTAAGCCCCTCCACAGCCCCAGGACAGTAAGCCCCCCCTCAGCCCCAGGGACAGTAAACCCTCCACAGCCCCAGGACAGTAAACCCTCCCTTCTCACTCCCTCCTCCCTCTCCTGGCAGAATGACCATTGGGTTCTTGGTCAGGGAGGTGACCAAGAACCAAGGCCCTTCTCCCCCGATTGTTCAGTTTGGCCATCTCTAGGAATAGTCTTGGTGGTTCCAAACTTCTTCCATTTAAGAATGATGGAGGCCACTCTGTTGTTGGGGACCTTCAATGCTGCAGACATTTTTTTGGTACCCTTCCCCAGATCTGTGCCTCGACACAATCCTGTCTCGGAGCTCTACGAAAAATTCCTTTAACCTCAGGGCTTGGTTTTTGCTCTGACATGCACTGTCAACTGTGGGACCTTATATTGACAGATGTGTACCTTTCCAAATCATGTCCAATCAATTGAATTTACCACAGGTGGACTCCAAGTTGTGTAAACATCTCAAGGATGATCATGGAAACAGGATGCACCTGAGATTAATTTCGAGTCTCATAGCAAAGGGTCTGAACACTTGTGTAAATACGTTTGGCATTTTTTTGACTTTGTCATTATGGGGTATTATGTGTAGATTTTTATTTCATCCATTTTAGTATAAAGCTGTAACATAACAAAATGTGGAAAAAGTCAAGGGGTCTGAATACTTTCTGAATGCACTGTACATGTTTACAACTGTAACATGATAGATGACCATTGGGGTGGGGGCAGGGAAAATGTCTGATGCTCTTATTGGCCTTCCTGTAACCCCTGTTGTAGGTGTCCTGGAGGGCAGGCGGTGTTCACCCAATGATTTGTTTGGCTCAGTGTACGAAAACATGTTTTTACCTTTTATTTAACTAGGCAAGTCAGTTAACAATTTGTTCTTATTTACAATGACAGCGTCCACCAGCCGAACCCGGACGACGCTGGGCCAATTGTCCCGCTGCCCTATGGGGCTCCCAGATCATGGTCGGTTGTGATACAGACTGGAATCGAACCAGGGTGTGTGTGTAGTGACGCCTCAAACACTGAGATGCAGTGCCTTAGACCGCTGCGCCACTCGGCAGTGTCTTTGGGTCAGTGGCGGCAGAGCTCCCGAATTTCTTCAGCCTCCTGAGGTTTAAAAAGTTGCTGCCTTCTTCACCATTGTGTCCGTGTGGTTTGACCATTTCAGCTCCTCTGTGGTGTATACCGAGTTACTTGACGGTTTTGACCTTCTCCACGGCGGCTCCGTTGACCAAGATGGGGGCGTGCCCAGCCTGGTTCCTCCTGAAGTCCACAATCAGCTCCTTTGTTTTGCAGACGTTGTGTGTATCTATCTGTGTGTGTGTGTGTCTAAAAATATATTTGCTATGTTGGTGTTGTATGTGACTTTGGTGTAGTATATGAACATAGAAATACACTTTATAGGGCCTCCCGGGTGGCGCAGTGGTCTAAGGCTCTGCGTCGCAGTGCTAGCTGTGCCACCAGAGACTCTGGAGGGTTTGTTTGGCCAGTAGAGATATCCTTGTCTCATCGCTCCTGTGGCGGGCCGGGCGCAGTGCACGCTGACCAGGTCGCCAGATGTACGGTGTTTCCTCTGACACATTGGTGGGACTGGCTTCCTGGTTGGATGCGCGCTGTGTTAAAGAAGCAGTGTGGCTTGGTTGTGCATCGGAGGCCGGCTGTCTTTTTCATGGTTCGGGCTAGGCCCCTTAGTTCCAGTGAAGGGGAATCTTAAGGATGTAGCATACAAAGACATTATAGACGATTCTGTGCTTTGTTGCAACAGTTTGGGGAAGGCCCTTTCCTGTTTCACCATGCCAATGCTCCCGTGCACGAAGCAAGGTCCACACAGAAATGTTTTGTCGAGATAAGTGTGGAACTTGACTGGCCTGCCCAGAGCCCTGACCTCAACCCCATCGAACACTTTTGGGATGAATTGGAACACCGACTGAGAGCCAGACCTAATTTCCTAACATCAGTGCCTGACCTCAGTAATGCGCTTGTGGCAAAATGGAAGCAAGTACACGCAGCAATGTTCCAACATCTAGTGGAAAGCCGTCCCAGAACATTTGAGGCTGTTATAGCAGCAAAGGTGGGACCAACACCATATTAATGCCCATGATTTTTCGAGTGAGATGTTCGACGACGAGCAGGTGTCCACATACTTTTGCCATGTAGTCAAGATGAGACTTACCTTATGCCGCTGTAATAAAATGGTAATTTATGGAAAACTATATATAAAAAAAATACTTTGAACAGCTTTTATATTGAAATTACAGGCAACATGTAGAAATAAATGATGAAATAGTTTTAACTTAGCTGTTTGGAGCGCCATCTAGTGTAGCAAAAGCATAAACCCCAGGTTGCTTATTTTTGACTGCAGTAACATCATGACAACACCAGATGGCAGTAAACCATTAGCTTCATACAGAGTAACTGGTCTTTTTGTTGTTGTTGTTGAATTTCATTAATTGTAATTTTACTGAGCTCTAGATATTCTCATTAAATTAATTGTTATACTTATTTAAACATTAAATCAATCAAATGTGTTATACACAATACATTCTGTACTGTTCTGCCCTCCTGATCATACCGCCAATTGGCTTAATGGTTGGATGGATCGTAATGTCCTTCACGAGACAGAGGAGAGTCTAGTTCATATATTGCTATCTAAAGATAACCACCTGCTATACTTGGTCATATTCATTAGTGCACACTGTGGCAAAACATTTTGCAACGGAAAACAAAAACTCCCCGTTTCAGACCATTTTATTCCATTTGGTTCCTGGTGAGAACATCTAATGTCCCAGCATGCACCTCACCAGAGACAGGAGCTCATCAAACTCATATTGGTGTTCCAAAAGCAAAATAGGCCTGAAGTGTGAGTTGCTAGCCCCTCAAATCTCAGTGGCCGGCTATTGTCATAACTAGTATTGATATTAAAATCAGTATAGCTGCAAGGAGTTAGAAAAGAGCAGAAGCTTAAAATAGATCTCGTTGAGGTAGAAGCCAGCCTGAAGCTCACAGCCTTCTTACTCACAGAGAAGAGAGAGAAGAAGGAAGAGAGGGATGAAGGAAGGAAGGAAGGAAGGAAGGAAGGGAGAGAGAGAGAGAGAGAGAGAGAAAGAGGAAGGGAGCGAGGAAGGGAGGAAGTAAGGGAAAGAGGGAGAGGAAGGGAGAGAGAGAGGAAGGGAAAGAAAGAGAGGAAGGGAGAGAGAGAGACGAGGAAGGGAAATAGAGAGGAAGGAAGGGAGCGAGGGAGGAAGGGAGGAAGGAAGAGAGAGAGGAAGGGAAAGAAAGAGAGGAAGGGAGAGAGAGGAAAGGAGAGAGAGAGGAAGAAAGGGAGAGAGAGAGGAAGGAAGGAAGGGAGAGAGAGAGATGAGGAAGGGAAATAGAGAGAAAGGAAGGTAGAGAGAGGGAGAGAGGAAGGGAAAGAGGGAGAGAGAGAGAGAGAGGAAGGGAAAGAGAGAGAGGAAGGGAGAGAGAGTGAGAGAGGAAGGGAAAGAGAGAGAGGAAGGGAGAGAGAGGGAGAGAGGAAGGGAAAGAGAGAGAGGAAGGGAGGGAGAGAGGAAGGGAGGGAGAGAGGAAGGGAGGAAGCGAGGGAGAGAGGAATGGAGGGAGGGAGAGAGGAATGGAGGGAGGGAGAGCGAAATGGAGGGAGAGAGGAAGAGAGGGAGAGAGGAAGGGAGGGAGAGAGGAAGGAAGAAAGGGAGAGAGAGGAATGGAGGGAGGGAGAGAGAAATGAAGGGAGAGTGTCCATTGAGAGAAGGTCTTCAGACAGTCTTTTAACATTGAGGTAAATGTACTGTAAGACAACATGAAAAAACACAGACTTTTATCTATCCTCCAGGGTGCTTAAGATGCTGCCTTTTATCTATCCTCCAGGGTGCTTAAGATTCTGCCTTTTATCTATCCTCCAGGGTGCTTAAGATTCTGCCTTTTATCTATCCTCCAGGGTGCTTAAGATTCTGCCTTTTATCTATCCTCCAGGGTGCTTAAGATTCTGCCTTTTATCTATCCTCCAGGGTGCTTAAGATTCTGCCTTTTATCTATCCTCCAGGGTGCTTAAGATTCTGCCTTTTATCTATCCTCCAGGGTGCTTAATATTCTGCCTTTTATCTGTCCTCCAGGGTGCTTAAGATTCTGACTTTTATCTATCCTCCAGGGTGCTTAAGATTCTGCCTTTTATCTATCCTCCAGGGTGCTTAAGATTCTGCCTTTTATCTGTCCTCCAGGGTGCTTAAGATTCTGCCTTTTATCTATCCTCCAGGGTGCTTAAGATTCTGCCTTTTATCTGTCCTCCAGGGTGCTTAAGATTCTGACTTTTATCTGTCCTCCAGGGTGCTTAAGATTCTGACTTTGAAAAAAGGCATGCCGTACTCCAACAATGGGCAAAATATATGAACTATGCTAGATTCCAGTCTGTGTAGATATTGCAATGGGGATTTATTTCAGTATATATGAATCCGTTTCAAGATAATGTTTTTTAATATAATCCTAATTTCATTGTCTGAACATCATTTCCCCCCCTTAGATCCATTTATTTTTAATAGCAGAGTGGGGCGCGGTCTTCCATTAGTGAAATTAAATTAAAATATCTCTCCTGTGACATCCCATAATGAGTGTTTCCTCCTTGTTATAGAAGTGGACTGATTGGTGTCTCTTGGGATGTCGGCCTCCGCTGGTTTAGAACTATCAGAGGTTTGTTGGCACAATCTGACTCTGTTCTGACGAGAGTGATGAGCACTGGAGAGGTAAACACTGGACTGGCCCTTGTAACCAAAGGTTGAAGTTGGCCCTCAAAGTCTTTGAGCTATATCTAGGGGTACGGTTGATGAGCGTAGTGTGGTGCGTAGTTAGTCCCAGGGGCCCATGTGAGACCCTCATCGCACGGCGGCATGACACATCCTTAACAGACAGAGAGAGAGTCCTCCAACACAAGAACTATACTGGTCATGAGGAAGTACCTGGTCAGTAGGACTATGTGTAATGGAGGGAGTGGGACCAAACCAACAACAACAACAACTACCACAACAACAACTACCACCAGAACAACAACAACTACCAAAACAACAACTACCAAAACAACAACAGCTATCAAAACAACAATAACAACTACCAAAACAACCAAAACAAAAACAACTACCACAACAACCAAAACAACAACAACAACCACAAAACAATAACTACCACAACAACAACTACCAAAACAACAATAACTACCACAACAACAACTACCAAAACAACAACAACTACCAAAACATCCAGCAAAACAACAACTACCACAACAACAACTACAACAATAACAACCAAAACAACAACAACTACCAAAACATCCAGCAAAACAACAACTACCACAACAACAACTACAACAATAACAACCAAAACAACAACAACTACCAAAACATCCAGCAAAACAACAACTACCCCAACAACAACTACCAAAACATCCAGCAAAACAACAACTACCCCAACAACAACTACCAAAACATCCAGCAAAACAACAACTACCCCAACAACAACTACAACAATAACAACCAAAACAACAACAACTACCAAAACATCCAGCAAAACAACAACTACCACAACAACCAAAACAACAACTACCACAACAACAACTACAACAATAACAACCAAAACAACAACAACTACCACAACATCCAGCAAAACAACAACTACCACAACAACAACTACAACAATAACAACCAAAACAACAACAACTACCAAAACATCCAGCAAAACAACAACTACCACAACAACAACTACAACAATAACAACCAAAACAACAACAACTACCAAAACATCCAGCAAAACAACAACTACCCCAACAACAACTACCAAAACATCCAGCAAAACAACAACTACCCCAACAACAACTACCAAAACATCCAGCAAAACAACAACTACCCCAACAACAACTACCAAAACATCCAGCAAAACAACAACTACCACAACAACCAAAACAACAATAACTACCACAACAACAACTACAACAATAACAACCAAAACAACAACAACTACCAAAACATCCAGCAAAACAACAACTACCCCAACAACAACTACAACAATAACAACCAAAACAACAACAACTACCAAAACATCCAGCAAAACAACAACTACCACAACATCCAGCAAAACAACAACTACCCCAACAACAACTACCAAAACATCCAGCAAAACAACAACTACCCCAACAACAACTACCAAAACATCCAGCAAAACAACAACTACCACAACAACAACTACAACAATAACAACCAAAACAACAACAACTACCAAAACATCCAGCAAAACAACAACTACCACAACAACAACTACAACAATAACAACCAAAACAACAACAACTACCAAAACATCCAGCAAAACAACAACTACCACAACAACAACTACAACAATAACAACCAAAACAACAACAACTACCAAAACATCCAGCAAAACAACAACTACCCCAACAACAACTACCAAAACATCCAGCAAAACAACAACTACCACAACAACAACTACAACAATAACAACCAAAACAACAACAACTACCAAAACATCCAGCAAAACAACAACTACCCCAACAACAACTACCAAAACATCCAGCAAAACAACAACTACCACAACAACCAAAACAACAACTACCACAACAACAACAACTACCAAAACATCCAGCAAAACAACAACTACCACAACAACAACTACAACAATAACAACCAAAACAACAACAACTACCAAAACATCCAGCAAAACAACAACTACCCCAACAACAACTACCAAAACATCCAGCAAAACAACAACTACCACAACAACCAAAACAACAACAACTACCAAAACATCCAGCAAAACAACAACTACCACAACAACCAAAACAACAACTACCACAACAACAACTACAACAATAACAACCAAAACAACAACAACTACAACAACTAGCACAACAACAACAACTACCAAACAATAACAACAGCAACTACCACAACAACAACTACAACAACAGCTTAATACACCGCATAGAGGAGTGGAAATGTAGAGACTTCATTAACATTTTAGATGTTGGGAACATGATGTCTTAGCATATGCTCTGTGCAGTGGGGCGTTACCAGGGGTGGAAATTAGGTCAGCCCGGGGCTAGTACGTTTCACACCGGGCTAGTAGAAAATGTGCAAAACTGGCCCGTCAGACTAGTAAAATGTTGTCTTTTCAAATATCGCATGGCACAGATTTTGGACCAGTCAGTTGATTAATGGACCTATCACCACTCAGACACCTCAATGTACAGCTAATCAAATACTGGGGGAAGGAGAGACCAGTCAGTTGATTAATGGACCTATCACCACTCAGACACCCCAGCTGCTGGGGAGGAGAGACCAGTCAGTTGATTAATGGACCTATCACCACTCAGACACCTCAGCTGCTGGGGAGGAGAGACCAGTCAGTTGATTAATGGACCTATCACCACTCAGACACCTCAATGTACAGCTGTCAGCTACTGGGGGGAGGAGAGACCAGTCAGTTGATTAATGGACCTATCACCACTCAGACACCTCAATGTACAGCTGTCAGCTACTGGGGGGAGGAGAGACCAGTCAGTTGATTAATGGACCTATCACCACTCAGACACCTCAGCTGCTGGGGAGGAGAGACCAGTCAGTTGATTAATGGACCTATCACCACTCAGACACCTCAATGTACAGCTGTCAGCTACTGGGGGGAGGAGAGACCAGTCAGTTGATTAATGGACCTATCACCACTCAGACACCTCAGCTGCTGGGGAGGAGAGACCAGTCAGTTGATTAATGGACCTATCACCACTCAGACACCTCAGCTACTGGGGAGGAGAGACCAGTCAGTTGATTAATGGACCTATCACCACTCAGACACCTCAGCTGCTGGGGAGGAGAGACCAGTCAGTTGATTAATGGACCTATCACCACTCAGACACCTCAATGTACAGCTGTCAACTACTGGGGAGGAGAGACCAGTCAGTTGATTAATGGACCTATCACCACTCAGACACCTCAATGTACAGCTGTCAACTACTGGGGGGAGGAGAGACCAGTCAGTTGATTAATGGACCTATCACCACTCAGACACCTCAATGTACAGCTGTCAACTACTGGGGGGAGGAGAGACCAGTCAGTTGATTAATGGACCTATCACCACTCAGACACCTCAGCTGCTGGGGAGGAGAGACCAGTCAGTTGATTAATGGACCTATCACCACTCAGACACCTCAATGTACAGCTGTCAGCTACTGGGGAGGAGAGACCAGTCAGTTGATTAATGGACCTATCACCACTCAGACACCTCAATGTACAGCTGTCAGCTACTGGGGGGAGGAGAGACCAGTCAGTTGGTTAATGGACCTATCACCACTCAGACACCTCAGCTGCTGGGGAGGAGAGACCAGTCAGTAGATTAATGGACCTATCACCACTCAGACACCTCAATGTACAGCTGTCAACTACTGGGGGGAGGAGAGACCAGTCAGTTGATTAATGGCCCTATCACCACTCAGACACCTCAATGTACAGCTGTCAGCTACTGGGGAGGAGAGACCAGTCAGTTGATTAATGGACCTATCACCACTCAGACACCTCAATGTACAGCTGTCAGCTACTGGGGGGAGGAGAGACCAGTCAGTTGATTAATGGACCTATCACCACTCAGACACCTCAGCTGCTGGGGAGGAGAGACCAGTCAGTTGATTAATGGACCTATCACCACTCAGACACCTCAGCTACTGGGGAGGAGAGACCAGTCAGTTGATTAATGGACCTATCACCACTCAGACACCTCAGCTGCTGGGGAGGAGAGACCAGTCAGTTGATTAATGGACCTATCACCACTCAGACACCTCAATGTACAGCTGTCAACTACTGGGGAGGAGAGACCAGTCAGTTGATTAATGGACCTATCACCACTCAGACACCTCAATGTACAGCTGTCAACTACTGGGGGGAGGAGAGACCAGTCAGTTGATTAATGGACCTATCACCACTCAGACACCTCAATGTACAGCTGTCAACTACTGGGGGGAGGAGAGACCAGTCAGTTGATTAATGGACCTATCACCACTCAGACACCTCAGCTGCTGGGGAGGAGAGACCAGTCAGTTGATTAATGGACCTATCACCACTCAGACACCTCAATGTACAGCTGTCAGCTACTGGGGAGGAGAGACCAGTCAGTTGATTAATGGACCTATCACCACTCAGACACCTCAATGTACAGCTGTCAGCTACTGGGGGGAGGAGAGACCAGTCAGTTGGTTAATGGACCTATCACCACTCAGACACCTCAGCTGCTGGGGAGGAGAGACCAGTCAGTAGATTAATGGACCTATCACCACTCAGACACCTCAATGTACAGCTGTCAACTACTGGGGGGAGGAGAGACCAGTCAGTTGATTAATGGCCCTATCACCACTCAGACACCTCAATGTACAGCTGTCAGCTACTGGGGAGGAGAGACCAGTCAGTTGATTAATGGACCTATCACCACTCAGACACCTCAATGTACAGCTGTCAGCTACTGGGGGGAGGAGAGACCAGTCAGTTGGTTAATGGACCTATCACCACTCAGACACCTCAGCTGCTGGGGAGGAGAGACCAGTCAGTAGATTAATGGACCTATCACCACTCAGACACCTCAATGTACAGCTGTCAACTACTGGGGGGAGGAGAGACCAGTCAGTTGATTAATGGCCCTATCACCACTCAGACACCTCAATGTACAGCTGTCAGCTACTGGGGAGGAGAGACCAGTCAGTTGATTAATGGACCTATCACCACTCAGACACCTCAATGTACAGCTGTCAGCTACTGGGGGGAGGAGAGACCAGTCAGTTGATTAATGGACCTATCACCACTCAGACACCTCTCTGCCTCTCCCTCCAGCCCCTCCCCTTCCTGTGTCTGTATCTCCCTCCAGCCCCTCCCCTTCTTGTGTCTGTATCTCCCTCCAGCCCCTCCCTTTCCTGTGTCTGTATCTCCCTCCAGCCTTCCTGTCCTCCCTGACCTCCTTAATTACTGTAGTCCACAGATGAGTTGTGTTTATGGGAGATGTGTTCAACCCCCAGACAGATGCTGCATGGTTTCTAATAGTGTTAACACAGCAAAGGCCCCAAGTCGCCAGGAGAGGATAGCACCAGCCAGGCCAGAGGACAGGTCTGCAGTGGAGTCAACCACTAACACTAGGACATTAGCACTGAGGAAATCAGTGTTAGCTAACCATCTAGTATCATCACCATGGGTCGTAGAGAGAAAAATCTATCTGATAGGGAAAAGTCTCCATCAAATTAGTGAATGAGTTCAGCTCAGAGGAATAACACTAATCCTGCTGTAATCTGCATGATGGGGTTTGTCTGTTGATTTTACTCTGTATTCATCACATCTCATTGACTCTGGATTAAAGCCATACCAGGCCATATCAGGCCATACCAGGCCATACCAGGCCATATCAGGCCATACCAGGCCATACCAGGCCATATCAGGCCATACCAGGCCATATCAGGCCATATCAGGCCATACCAGGCTATATTAGGCCATACCAGGCCATACCAGGCCATGTCAGGCCATATCAGGCCATACCAGGCCACACCAGGCCATGTTAAGTACACACAACTGCTATAGAGGTTGAAGTCAGTTCAATTTGAGAGAAATTTCAGAATCTAGGCTACACAGAACCTTGCAGATATACATTTTTCAAAAAGGCGTTTTTTTCCTCCACAGTAATTCATGTCGGCTATTATTTGGATGTTAATCTGAAGTCTAACCTGTACTCTGTGTTTATTAGAGACAAGAGACACTGAGATATGATTAGACGAGCATTCCCTGTGTGTGTGTGTGTGTGCCTGCGTGCGTGCATGCATGTGTGTGTGTATGTATATATATATATGTATATATATATATATGTATGTGTGTGTATGTGTGTATATGTGTGTGTGTGTGTATATGTGTGTGTGCGTGCCTGCCTGCCTGCCTGCGTGTGTGTGTGTGTGTGTGTGTGTGGGGGGGGGGGGGGGGGCTGTGTACTGATGATGACAGAGGGATCAAACTGAATCCTAATAATGACAGGACAGTATTATGTTAAGAGACCATCACCCTCCAGACACACTACAGCAGGGATAGATTACCAGATGGTATTACTAGAGCAGAGAAACCTCTTAAATCTCACCACAAGGCTCTTCACCAAGCACCAAGTGTACTGCAGCTTGACATAGGCTTTATTTATCACTACGAAACAAACGTGTAAGGCCATAGGGCGTTACACAGGGCTGATCTAAAGAGTCGGCCTGCAGCGGGGGCTTCGCTGGTCACATGAGGATGACACGAGACATAAAACAAAACGCGTTGCTATTCTTCTCTTCATTTTGTCCTGTTCTTGTGTTAAACAGTGATTACAAGACAGTCACCACACACCACACGGTGACTGGCTGGCTTATGTAACCTGGTCATTGGGAGTTAGGACAGCTTGCACAGCCAAGAGTCCCCGCCTCCGTCTCCTCCCCCTCCTCCACCTCCTGAGGGAGTGAGAGAGAGGGGGGAGGGAGAGAGAGAGGAGGGAGAGAGGATAGGGAGAAAGAGGGAAGGGAGAGAGAGGGAAGGGAGGGGGAGAGGGGAGGGAGAGAGGGGAGGGAGAGAGAGAGGAGGGAGAGAGGAGAAGGAGAAAGAGGGAAGGGAGAGAGAGGGAAGGGAGAGAGAGGTGAGGGAGGGGAGAGAGAGAGGGGAGGGAGAGAGAGGAGGGAGAGAGAGAGGAGGGAGAGAGGAGAAGGAGAAAGAGGGAAGGGAGAGAGAGGGAAGGGAGGGAGAGATGGGAGGGAGAGAGAGGGGAGGGAGAGAGAGAGGAGGGAGAGAGGAGAAGGAGAAAGAGGGAAGGGAGAGAGAGAGGAGGGACAGAGGAGAATGAGAAAGAGGGAAGGGAGAGAGAGGTGAGGGAGGGGAGAGAGAGAGGTGGGGGGGGGAGAGGTGAGGGAGGGGAGAGAGAGGTGAGGGAGGGGAGAGAGAGGTGAGGGGGGGGAGAGAGAGAGGAGGGAGAGAGAAGAAGGAGAAAGAGAGAAGGGAGAGAGAGGGAAGGGAGAGAGAGGTGAGGGAGGGGAGAGAGAGAGGTGAGGGGGGGGAGAGAGAGGTGAGGGAGGGGAGAGAGAGGTGAGGTAGGGGAGTGGTGCAGCAGTAGATTCCTCCCTCGCTAAAGTTGATAAATCCTCTCACAGACTGATTCATATCTTAGTCAGTCAGTCCAGTGTTCCATAATGTGACTTTACATAATCAGTACCCTCTCGGGTTTAGTTTGGGCTGCTGCCTGAGTCACACACACACACATACACACACACACACACACACACACACACATACACACACACACACACACACACACACACACACACACACACACACACACACACACACAGTCTTGTACAGCTAACCTTGTGGGG